>NW_025972732.1:0-3730 GCF_021869965.1 Rhincodon typus
AACATGCTTATTTCAATGAATTAAGCACTGCAGAAGTCAAAAATCTCAACGTCTACAAATGCCTGAATTTTTGATGCTGTTTTGTCAAACATGCTTATTTCACTCAGATAAGCACATCAGAAGACCAATATCTGAACTTCACCAAATGCGTTAGTTTTTAATGTTGTTTTGAATGACATGGTTAATTCATGGCGATAAGCACATCTGAAGATCAAAATCTCAACTTCACTTAAACACTCAACTTTTGATGCGGTTATGACAAAAATGCTTATTTCAGTGAGATAAGCACTTCACAAAACCAAAATTTCAACTTCTCCAAACGACTCAACATTTGACGTTGTTTTGAACAACATGCATATTTGAGTGAGAAAAGCACTTCTGAAGGCAAAAATCTCAACTTCACCAAAAGATGTCTATTTTTGATGTTGTTGTGACTAACGTTCTTATTTCAGTTAGAGAAGCATATCGGAAGACCAAAATCGCAACCTCACTAAATCACTCAACTTTTGATGCTGGTATGACAAAAAATGATTATTTCAGTGAGATAAGCACTTCAAAAGTCAAAAACCTGAACTTCACCTAATGACTTAATTTTTAATGTTGTTTTGACAGACATGTTTATTTCAGTGAGATAAGCACTTCAGAAAACCAAAACCTGAATTTCACCAAATGAATCAAGTTTTGATGTTGGTTTGACTAACACGCTTATTTCAGCGATTTAAGCACTTCAGAGGCTGAAATCTCAACTTCACCAAATGACTCAACTTTTGATGCTGGTTGGAATAAAATGCTTATTTCAGCGAGTTAAGCTCTTCAGTCGACCAAAATCTGAATTTCACCAAATGAATCAAGTTTTGATGTTGGTTTGACGGACGTGCTTATTTCAGTGACATAAGCACTTCAGAAATCAAAAATCTCAACTTCACCAAATGACTCAACTTTCGATGCTGTTTTGACTAACATGCTTATTTCGGCGAAATAAGCATATCAGATGACCAAAATCGCATCTTCACCAGATAACCTAACTTTTGATGCAGTTTAAGTTTAAATGCATTTTTCAGCGAGTTAGGGACTTCAGAAAATCAAAATCTCAACTTCCCCTCATGACTCAACTGTTGATGTTGTTTTGACTGACGTGCTTAATTCAGAAAGATAAGCATATCAGAAGACCAAAATCTCAATTTCACCAAGACACTCAACTTTTGATGCTGGTTTGACTAAAATGCTCATTTCAGCGAGATAAGCATATTAGCAGACTAAAATCTCAACTTCACCAAAGGACCTAACTATTGATGTTGATTTGACTAAAATGCTTGTTTCAGTGAGATGAGCACTTCAGCATTCAAAAATTTCATCTTCACCAAATTTCTTCAATGTTGATGCTGTTTTGACTAACATGGTTATTTCACTCAGATAAGCACTTCAGAAGACCAAAATCTGAACTTCACCAAATGTCACAAGTTTTGATGTTGGTAAGACTAACATACTTATGTGAGTCAGATAAGCAATTCAGAAGTCAAAAATCTCAACTTCACCAAATGATTTAATTTTTCATGCTGTTTAGACTAACATGCTTATTTCAGTGAGACAAGCACTTCAGAAAACCAAAATCTGAACTTCACCAAATGACTCAAGTTTTGATGTTGGTTTGACTAACATGCTTATTTCAGCGAATTAAGCACTTCAGAAGGCTAAATTCTCAACTTCACCAAATGACTCAACTTTTAATGCTGGTTGGATTAAAATGCTTATTTCAGCGAGTTAAGCACTTCAAAAGACCAAAATCTGTACTTCACAAATTGAATCAAGTTTTGATATTTGTTTAACTAACATGCTAATTTGAGTGAGATAAGCATTTCAGAAGTCAATAATCTCAACTTCACCAAATGACTGAACTTTTGATGTTGTTTTGAAGAACATGCTTATTTCAGCCAGTTAAGCAGTTCAGAAGGCAAAAATCTCAACTTCACCAAATGACACAACTTTTGATGTTGTTTTGACTAACGTGCTTATTTCAGCGAGATAAGCATAGCAGAAGACCAAAATCTCAACTTCAACGAGACACTCAACTTTTGATGATATTTTGACTAACATGCTTAATTCAGTGGGAAAAGCACTTCAGAAGACCAAAATCTGAACTTCAGGAAATGACTCAAATTTTTATGTTGGATTGACTATCAGGCTTCCTCCAGTGAAATAAGCACTTCAGAAGCGAAGAATCTCGACTCCACCAAATGACTCAACTTTTGATGCTGTTTTGAGTAACATTCATATTTGAATGAGATAAGCACTTCAGAAGACCAAAATCTGAACTTCACCAAATGACTTGATTTTTAATTCCGGTTTGACCAAAATGCTTATTTCAGCGAGGCAAGCATATTGGAACACTAAAATCTCAACTTTACCAAAGCACCTAACTTTTGATGCTGATTTGAATATAATGCTTACATCAGTGAGATAAGCACTTCAGAAGACAAAAATCTCAACTTCACCAAATGACTTCAATGTTGATGCTGTTTTGTCTAACATGCTTATTTCACTCAGGTAAGTACTTCAGAAGACCAAAATCTGAACTTCACCAAATGACTCAAGTTTTGATGTTGTTTAGACGAACATGCTCATTTGAGTCAGATAAGCATTTCAGAAGTCAAAAATCTCAACTTCAACACATGACTTAATTTTTCATGCTGGTTTGACTGACATGCTTATTTCAGTGAGATAAGCACTTCAAAAAACCAAAATCTGATTCTCTCCAAATGACTCAAGTTTTGATGTTGGTTTGACTAACATAATTATTTGAGTGACACAAGCACTTCTGAAGTCAAAAATCTCAACTTCTCCAAAGGACCTAACTTTGGACGCTGGTTGGACTAAAATGCTTATTTCAGTGAGATCAGCACTACAGAAATCAAAAGTCTCAACTTCAGCATCTGAATTAATTTTTGATGCAGTTTTGACTAACATGCGTATTTAACTCAGATAAGCACTTCAGAAGACCAATATCTCACTTCACCAAAAATGTTCATTTTTGATGTCGGTTATGAATGACATGCTTATTTCATGACGTAAGCACTTCAGAAGATCAAAATCTCACCTTTACCAATGACTCAACTTTTGATGTTGCTTTGACTAACATGCATATTTGAGAGAGATAAGCACTTCAGGATGCAAAAATCTCAACTTCACCAAACGACTTAATTTTTATGATTGTTGAATGAAAATGCTTATTTCAGCGAGTTAAGCACATCAGTAGACATGAATTTGAACTTCACCAAATGACTCAATTTTTGATGTTGATTTGACTAACATGCTTATTTCAGTGAGAAAAGCACTTCCGAACTCAGAAATCTCAACTCTACCAAATGACTCAATTTTTGATGTTGTTTTGACTAACGTGCTTATTTCAGCGAGATAAGCATAGCAGAAGACCAAAATCTCAACTTCAACAAGACACTCAATTTTTGATGATGTTTTGACTAACATGCTTATTTCACTCAGATAAGAACTTCAGAAGACCAAAATCTGAACTTCAGCAAATGACTCAAGTTTTGATGTTGGTTAGACTAACATGTTTATTTGAGTGAGATGTGCACTTCAGAAGTCAAAAATCTCAACTTCACCAAATGCCTTAATTTTTAATGCTGTTTTGACTACGTGCTTATTTCAGTATGATAAGCACTTCGGAAATCAAAAATCTCAACTTCACCAAACGACTCAACTTTTGATGTTG
>NW_025972732.1:3830-4422 GCF_021869965.1 Rhincodon typus
AAGCACTTCAGAAGAGTAAAATCAGAACTTCATCAAATGACACATTTTTTTTGAATGTTCGTTTGACTTACATGCTTATTTCAGCCAGTTAAGCACTTCAGAAGATCAAAATCTCATTCCACCGAATGACTCAACTTTTGATGTTGTTTTGAATAACGTGCTTATTTCAGCGAGATAAGCATATCAGAAGACCAAAATCTCAATTTCACTAAGACACTCAACTTTTGGTGCTGGTTTGACTAAAAAGCTTATTTCAGCGAGGTAAGCACATCAGAAGACTAAAATCTCACCTTCACCAGATGACCTAACTTTTGAGGCTGGTTAAATTAAAATGCTTATTTCGGCGAGTTAAGCACCTTGGAAGCCCAAAATCCGGACTTCACCAAATGACTCAATTTTTGACGTTCGTTTGACTAACATGTTCATTTCAACGAGTTAAGCACTTCAGAAGATCAAAATCTCAACTTCACCAAATGCCACAACTTTTGATATTGTTATGACTAACGTGCTTATTTCAGCGAGATAAGCATAGCAGAAGACCAAAATCTCAATTTCAACAAGGCAATCAACTTTTGATGATGTTTTGACTGAC
>NW_025972732.1:4522-9511 GCF_021869965.1 Rhincodon typus
TCTCAATTTCAACAAGGCAATCAACTTTTGATGATGTTTTGACTGACGTGCTTATTTCAGCGAGATAAGCATGTCAGAAGGCTAAAATCTCAACTGCACCAAATGACTGAATTTTTGATGCTGTTTTGATAAAATGCATATTTCATTCAGATAAGCAATTCAAAAGACAAATATCCCAACTTCAACAAATCAGTTATTTTTTGATGTTTGTTTGACTGACATGCTATTTTCAGTGAGATAAGCACTTCAGTAAGCAAAAATCTCAACATCACCAAATGACTCAACTTTTGATGTTAGTTTGACTAACATGCTCATTTCAGCGAGTGAAACACTTGAGAAGATCAAAATCTCAACTTCACCAAATGACACATCGTTTGATGTTGTTTTGACTAACGTGCTTATTTCAGCGAGATAAGCACTTCAGAAGCCTAAAATCTGAACTTCACCAAATGACTCAAGTTTTGATGTTGTTTGGACGAACATGCTCATTTCGGTGAATTAAGCACTTCAGTAAATCAAAACCTCAACTTCACCAAATGACACAACTTTTAATGTTGGTTTGCCTAACGTGCTTATTTCAGCGTGTTAAGCACATCAGAAGACCAAAATCTCAATTTCACCAAGACAACCAACTTTGTATGCTGTTTTGACAACATGCTTATTTCAGTGAGATAAGCACTTCAGAAGAACAAAATCTGAATTTCGCTAAATGACTCAAACTTTGACGTTGGATTGACTAACAGGCTTACTCCAGTGAAATAAGCACTTTAGAAGTGAAGAATCGCGATTGCACCAAATGACTCAACTTTTGATTTTGTTTTGAGTAACATGTATAATTGAGTGAGATAAGCACTTCAGAAGACCAAAATAAGAACTTCACCAAATGACTCAATTTTTCATGTTGGTTAGACTAACATGCTAACTTGAGTGAGATGAGCACTTCAGAAGTCAAAAATCTCAACTTCACAAAATGACTTAATTTTTATTGCTGTTTTGACTAACATGCTTATTTCAGTGGAAAAGCACTTGAGAAATCAAAAATCTCAACTTCACCAAATGACTCAACTTTTGGTATTGTTTTGACTAACGTGCTTACTTCAGCGAGATAAGCATATCAGAAGACTAAAATCTCACCTTCACCAGATAACCTAACTTTTGATGCTGTTTCAATTAAAATGCTTATTTCAGAAAGTTGAGCACCTCAGAAGCCAAAAATCTGAACTTCATCAAATGACTTGATTTTTCATTCTGTTTGGACTAACATGCTTATTTCTGCGAGTTAAGCACTTCAGAAGATTAAATCTGAACTTCATCAAATGACAATTTTTTTTAATGTTCCTTTGACTATCATGCTTAGAGTAGTAAGGGCGTGGAATGCCCTGCCTGCAAAAGTAGTAGACTCGCCAACTTTAAGGGCATTTAAATGGTCATTGGATAAACATATGGATGATAATGGAATAGTTTAGTTTAGATGGGCTTCAGATTGGTTTCACAGGTCGGCGCAACATCGAGGGCCGAAGGGCCTGTACTGCGCTGTCATGTTCTATGTTCTATGTTCTATCATGCTTACTTCAGCGAATGAAGCACTTCAGAAGATCAAAATCGCAACTTCACCAAATGACTCAACTTCTGATGTTGTTTGACTAAAGTGCTTATTTCAGCGAGTTACGCATATCAGAAGAGCACAATCTCAATTTCACCAAGACACTCAAGTTTTGATGTTGGTTTTTCTAAAATGCTTATTTCAGCGAGATAAGAATATCAGAAGTCAAAAATCTCAACTTCACCAAATGAATTCAATGCTGATGCTGTTTTGACTAACGTGTTTATTTGAGTCAGATAAGCACTTCAGAAGTCAAAAATCTCAACTTCGCCAAATGACTTCATTTTTCATGCTGTTTTGACTAAAATGCTTATTTCAGTGCGAAAAGCACTTCAGAAAACCAAAATCTGAACTTCACCAAATGACTCAAGTATTGATATTAGTTTGACTGACATGATTATTTGAGTGAGATAAGCACTCCAGAAGTCTAAAATCAAAACTTCCCCAATGGACATAACATTGGACGCCGGGTGGAATGAAATGCTTATTTCAGTGAGATAAGCACTTCAGAAATAAAAAATCTCAACGTCACGATCTGAATTTATTTTTGATGCTGTTTTAACTGACATGCTTCTTTAACTCAGATAAGCATTTCAGAAGATCAATATCACAATTCAACAAAAATGTTAGTTTTTGATGTTGGTTTCAATGACATGCTTATTGCATTGAGATAAGCCGTACAGAAGTCCTTAACTAGCTGAAATAAGCATGTTAGTCAAAATAACATCAAAAGTTAAGTCATTTGGTGAAGTTGAGAATTTTGATTTCTGAAGTGCTTTTCTCACTGAAATAAGCATGTTAGACAAACCAACATCAAAACTTGAGTCATTGAGTGAAGTTCAGATTTTGGTTTTCAGAAGTGCTTATCTGAGTGAAATAAGCATGTCAGTCAGAACAGCATAAAAAATTAAGTCATTCGCTGAAGTTCAGATTTCGATCTTCTGAAGTGCTTATCCCCCTCAAATATGCAAGTTACTCAAACCAACATCAAAACTTGAGTCATTTGGTGAAGTTCAGATTTTGATCTTCTGAAGAGGTTTTCCCACTGAAATAACCATGTTAGTCAATACAGCATCAAAAGTTGAGTGTCCTGTTGAAGTTGAGATTTTGGTCTTCTGCTGTGCTTATCTCGCTAAAATAAGCACGTTAGTCAAAACAAGATCAAAAGTTGTGTCATTTGATGAAGTTGAGATTTTGATCTTCTGAAGTGCTTATCTCGCTGAAATAAGAATTTTAATCCAACCACCATCAAAAGTTAGGTCATTTGGTGAATTTGAGATTTTATACTTCTGATATGCTTATATCGCTGAAGTAAGCACGTTAGTCAAAACAGCATCAATCATTCAGTCATTTGGTGAAGTTGAGATTTTTGACTTCTGAAGTGCTTATTTCACTCAAATAAGCATGTTAGCCAAAGAAACATCAAAACTTGAGTCAATTTGTGAACTTAAGATTTTGTTCTTCTGAATTGCTTAACTCAGTGAAATAAGCATTTAAATCCAACCAGCATCAAATGTTGAGTCATTTATGGAAGATGAGACTTGAGCGTTCTGAAGTGCTTAACTCGCTGAAATAAGCATGTTATTCAAAACAACATCAAAAGTTGAGTCCTGTGATGATGTTGATATTTTGATCTTCTGAAGTGCTGATCTCAATGAACGAAGGATGTCATTCAAACCAACATCAACAACTAACTCATCTGGTGAAGTTCAGATCTTGGTCTTCTGATGTGCTTATCTGAGTGAAATAAGCATGTTAGTTAAAACAGAATCAAAAAATTAAGTTGTTGATGTTGAGATTTTTGACTTCTGAAGTGCTTAATTCGCAGAAACAAGCATGTTAGTCAAACCAACATCAAAACTTGAGTCATTTGGTGAGGTTCAGATGTTGGTTTTCTGACGTGCTTATCTCCCTGAAATAAGCATGATTGTAAAAACAGCATTAAAAATTAAGTCATTTGTTGAAGTTGAGATTTTTGACTTCTGAAGTGCTGATCTCACTCAAATATGCATGTTACTCAAAACAACATCAAAAGTTGAGTCATTTGGTGAAGTCGAGATTTAAGTGCTTATTTAACTGGAGGAAGCCTGTTAGTCAATACAGCATCAAAATTTGAGTCACTTAGTGAAGTTCAGATCTTGGTCTTATGAAGTGCGTTTCCCACTGAAATAAGCGCGTCAGTCAAAACAGCACAAAAAGTTGAGTGGCTTTTTGTGAAGTTGAGATTTTGATCTTCTGAAGTGCTTATCTCGCTGAAATAAGCATTTTAATCCAAACAGCATTCAAAATTAAATGATTTGGTGAAGTTGAGATTTTTTGCCTTCTGAACTGCTTAACTCGCTGAAATAAGCATGTTATTCAAAACAAAATCAAAAGTTGAGTCATATGGTGACGTTGAGATTTTTAACTTCTGAAGTTCTTATCTCACTCAAACAAACATGTTAGTCAAAAAAAAAGCATTAAAAACTGAGTCATTTGGTGAAGTTGAAATTTTTCACTGCTGAAGTGCTCATCTGACTCAAATAATCATGTCAGTCTAACCAACAGCAAAACTTGAATCATTTAGTGAAGTTCAGATTTTGGTCTTCTGAAGTGTTTATCTGAGTGAAATAAGCATGTTAGTCAAAACAGCATCAACATTGAAGTCATTTGGTGAAGTTGAGACTTTTGACTTCTGAAATTTTTATCTCACTGAAATAAGCATTTTAGTCAAATCAGCATCAAAAGTTAGGTCCTTTGGTGAAGTTGAGATTTTAGTTTTCTGATATGCTTATCTCGCTGAAATAATCATTTTAGTCAAACCAGCATCAAAAGTTGAGTGTTTTGGTGAAATTAAGATTTGGGTTTTCTGATATGCTTATGTCGCTGAAATAAGCACGTTCGTCAAAACTAAATCAAAAGTTGAGTCATTTGGAGAAGTTGAGGTTTTGATCCTCTGAAGTGCTTAACCCGCTGAAATAAGCATATCAGTCGACCGAACATAAAAAGTTGTGTCATTTGGTTAAGTTCAGATTTTTGGCTTCTGAGGTGCTTAACTCGCTGAAAGAAGGATTTTAATTTAACCTAAATCAAAAGTTAGGTCATCTGGTGAACGTGCGATTTAACTCTTCTGATATGCTTATCACGCTGAAATAAGCACGTCAGTCAAAACAACACCAAAGGTTGCGTCATTTGGCGAAGGTGAGATTTTTGATAACTGAAGTGCTTATCTCACTGAAATAAGCATGTTGGTCAAATCAACATCCAAAGTTGATTCATTTGGTGAAGTGGAGATTTTGGTCTACTGAAGAGCATAACTCGCTGAAATAAGAATTTTATTCCCACCAGAATCAAAAGTTGAGTCATTTGGTGAAGTTGAGATCTTAGCCTTCTGAAGTGCTTTAATC
>NW_025972733.1:0-9510 GCF_021869965.1 Rhincodon typus
CTGATGCTGCTTGGCCTGCTGTGTTCATCCAGCTCTCCACCTTGTTATCTCAGATTCTCCAGCATCTGCAGTTCCTACTATCTCATGATATTCTATCCCAGTTAGCAAGGACTATATCCTCCAAGGTGGTTAAAGCATGTAGGCATTCTTGCTACATGCCGACATGCAACTCCAGCTTTTGTTGTATCTGTTGTTATGTACCACCTTCACCTGCTAAAAAAGAACGTGTAAATGATTATTGTGCAGTAAGTGTGGATGTAATTTTTGCCATTATATGTGAGCCTACTTGTCAGTGCTGGATGTAATGATTTGCTAAATGGTAACAACTGAGATAAAGCATATACATTTTCAAAAGAGATTATTGGTGGGTGGGTCATGAGGCAGTGTAACGCATTATCAGCAGGATATAGTATTTGAAAATTAAGATGAATTTATTCATCTGAGATTTCCCACATATTCCTGTAGTGATACTGTTGTCATTAAACTCCACTGGTATTGTTCCTGTTGCATCTTGATTATATGCCTGAGAACCTCGTTGCCACTCTGCCGTTGGAGGATGTCATCTCTTCTGTCAAAACCTGCAGTGCTTTGTCTGAAATTTGCCGTCATATGTTCAGACATTCCCAGAGATTCAAGTTTGACTTTTAAAAATGTCCTGTGCTATCTTTTGCAACCAAACTACAATTTGCCTTTAAGCAGCATCAGCTACTCATGATACCGAGTGCCAACCATTCACAACCCCCCGACCCCACCGCCAGCTCTTGATATCTGTGGGTATGTATGCATATATTTGTAAGGGTATTTTGTCTATACATAAAAGCATATGTGCATTCTTACAGACCTGACTGCATGAAAGCATGCAGATGTATGCACACATGAGTATACCTAAAGATATATTGTTACCTGTCCAACACCTGGACTTTGTCTTAGGGTTTCTTACTGCAGACACCTGTTTCCCTGGTGACTGGAAAGAAAGCAATTAGCATTTATCCACCAAAGATATCTGCTTTCCTGGTACTCATCACTACTGATAATGCAGGAGAATGACATTTTTTTTCACTGGCAACTTCAAGGTCAGGTGTACCACAACACATATAAAATGTAATCTGGAACATTTATTATGCTGGTCCAACAAGTAATACCACAATCTCAGTCACCACGGAGACTGCTTCACTCTTCAGGAATTCCATTACACCAATACCCAGCATCCTACAGTTGTATCTTTTGGATTTTCCCAGTACAACTGCCCAATTACATTTTCTGCCATACTGCAAGCAGTTTTATTCTGCTGAGATATGGGATGAAACTGACGAATATCACTTCACTTTCAATGTGCTAATACAATTGAAAAGAATCCTACATCCGCATTAGTAAAGCACTACTTTGAAGTTATGTTGTGGAATGCCATGATTATGCTATATCATAGAAAGTCCGGTGTAGTCAGTACAGAAAAATCTGGCAAAAAAAACTCAGTAGGGAGTCCTGCACAAATTTTCATAATTAATTTAAACAGATAGAAAATCTGTTCTGACGAAGGGTCACTGAATTTGAATTGTTAACTCTGTCTTTCTCTCCACAGATGCTGCCAGATCTATTGAGTTTTTCCAGTACTTTCTGGCTTTGTATGCTTTAGATTCCAAAATTATTTGTTTACATAACAAAATCAATATGCTATATTTTGGGTGGAAGAGTGAAAAGGAGCAATATAAACCAAAGAGTACGTTGTTAAAATGGGTGACGAAGAGAGAGATTTGGGATTTTACAAGGGAAACAGGATAATTTGATAAAGCTACTAAAAGGCATGTGGAAACATTAGTTTTATAGATAGTGTCATAAAGTACAGCAGCAAAGTGGTTCTTCCAAACCTTTTTAAATCATTGGTTGAACATTAGCTGCTGCATTGAATCCAGTAGTAGGCAATATAATTTAACAAGAATGTCCAGACCTTAACAAGGGTGCGGTGGAGATTTACTATAATACTGTTATGTAGAAACACAACAAAAGCTGAGGTTGTTCTCTTTACGGCAGAGAAGATTAAAGGAAGATTTATCAAGGATGTTCAAAATTATGAAGACGTTTTATACAATAAGTAAGGAGAAATTGTTTCCATGGCAGGAGAGTTTGTCACAAGTGGACATGAAGTTAAGCCAGTTTAGCAAATTCAATTGGAGAAGAGATTTCTTTTCACCTAGAGTTCCCCTCCACCTGTAATCCTGTTAAAAAAAACACGAGGCCAATGCATGAGGGAAATAAAACTTCCTTTCTAATCCTCAATCAATTGAAAAACAAAATCCAGAAGATATCATTAACCACTTTCCAGGATTACTATGGAAGTTAAATGTTTGTACAGTAGAGATCTGAAAGCATAGTCAGCAACATCGAAGTAAAGCAACACACAGTGCTGGAAATACTTAGCAGATCAGCCAGAATCTGTGAAGTGACTCCAGTTATAATGCTGGTTACCACGTGTCCTGCTGTAACATTAATCCATTCTTTTTCATTCCAGGTGAGCTTGAGATATTCCAGAAAAATGGAGAGCGAAGAATTCGCAGTCGGCAGCAAATACCTGGTGGTACAACCTGGGGGCCTTTCAATGGCAGTTTAGGAGTAACTGACAATAGCTCTTTGGTATGCTACCTTTAAGTTTTACAGAAGTTAATTGAGCTAGTTCTCTGGAATAGCACAAGGCCAGGGTTTGTAAATATCTTGTACTTATTGCTCCATTGACATCCACAAAATGCTTACCATTTATTATCTCTACATGAAGTGATTGTAAACTGACAAATTTGGCAATGACAACTTTTTTTCATTTTAACTCTGCACAATTTAATTGTTAAGAGCGTAAATTGGCCAATTTATTGTTGTTGCATATGTACATATATGCAGAGAGACAATACATGATCCCAACCTATCATTATTATTAGTGACTCTGTATAAGACTTCATCCTTTCAGGAACATCTGAAGATTAAAACCAGAAACAACTGACTGAAAGAGTACTTGCTGGACTGGCCACAACATTCTGTACCTCCGCACTATCTCAGTCAGACTCTGTAGCACAAAAGTGATGTATAGCACAGGAACAGGCCCTTTGGCCCGATCATCATGCCCTGACTAAACTAAAAAACAAACTTTCTGTCCTTCTTCGGTCCATATCCCTCAATACCCTCCCCATTCGTGTAACCATCCAGATGCCTCTTAAATGTCGCCAATGTGCCTGCTTCCACCACCTCCTCTGGTAGTGCATTCCAGGCTCCTACCATTCTCTGCATGAATAACTTTCCTCACATATCTCTCTTAAACTTTTGCCCTCTCACCTTGAACCTGCGCCCCCTTGCAATTGAAACTTCAATCCTGGGAAAAAGTCTCTGACTATCCACCCTATCTATGCCTCTCATAATTTTGTAGACCTTTATCAGGTCTCCTCCAGCTGCCATCTTTCCAGTGAAAACAATCTTAGTCTTTTTAACCTTTCTCATAGCCAATGCCCTCGAAACCGGGCAACATCCTGGTGAACCTTCTATGTACTCTCTCCGAAGCTTCCACGTCCTTCTGGTAATGTGACAACCAAAACTGCGCAAAATACTCCAAATGCGGCCTGACAAGGGTTTTACATAGCTGCAACATGATTTGCCAACTCTTGTACATATGCCCCGGCTGATGAAAGCAAGCATGCCATATGCCTTCTTAATCTCTTTGGCCAACTGTGTTGCCACTTCTAGGGAACTGTGGACCCTGCATGCCCAGCTCCATCTGTATGCTAATGTTCTTAAGGGTTCTGCCATTATCAGTATAATTCACACCTAAATTTGTTCCTCCAAAACGCATCACCTCGCATTTGTCTGGATTGAACTCCATGTGCCATTTCTGTGCCCAAGTTGCCAATCTATCTATATCCTGTTGGATCCTTTCACAATCATTGGCACTATTAGCAACTCCACCAATCTTTGTGTCATCTGCAAACTTACTAATCAGACCACCCTCATTTTCCTCCAGATCATTTATATATACGAAAAACACCAGAGGACCCAAGACTGACCCCTGTGGAACACCACTAGTTACCGGTCTCCATTCTCAAAAAACCCTTCAAGCACTACCCTCTGTCTTCTATGACCAAGCCAGTTTTGTATCTATCTAGCCAGCCTACCCCAAATCCCATGTGATTTTATCTTTTGTACCAATCTGCCATGCGGCGCTTTATCAAATGCCTTACTATCGTCCATATAAACTACATCCACAGCTCTTCCCTCATCAACTATCTTTGTCACCTCTTCAAAAAATTCTATCAGGTTGGTGAGGCATGAACTTCCCCATACGAAACCACGCTGCCTGTTGCTAACTGGTCCATTTTCTTCCAAATATGCATATATCCTGTCCCTCAGTATCTTCTCTAAGACCTTTCCTACCACAGATGTCAGACTCACTGGACTATAATTTCCTGGATTATCCCTGTTTCCTTTCTTAAACAAGGGAACAACATTAGCTAATCTCCAGTCCTCTGGAACCTCGCCTATGGTCAAAGAAGATGTGAAGATTGCTAATTCCCCAGCTATTTCTTCCCTTGCCTCTTGCAGCAACTTGGAACAGATCCCATCTGGCCCTGGGGACTTGTCTACCTTAATTTAGGATACCCACAACTTCTTCCTTTAATATATTGACATTCTCTAGAGTATTCACACACTCACCCCTGACCTCAACATCAGTCGTGTCTTTCTCCTTGCTGAATACTGATACAAAATACTCATTAAGGATCTCTCCCATTTCCTGTAGCTCCACGCATAACTTCCCTCCTTTGTCCTTGAGGGGGCCTTCTCTTTGCTTTGTTACACTCTTTCTTCTAATATATACATAAAAAGCCTCGGGATTCTCCTTGACTCTATTTGTTAAGGCCATCTCATGACCCCTTTTAGCCTTCTCAATTCTGTGTTTAAGTTCCTTCCTAATATCTCTGTACTCCTCAAGGGCTAATACTGTGCAACAAACTATACCGTGCACCTGTCTAACAAAAGTCATTAAACATATCGTGTTGGCACTCAGTTGAATGAAACAGTTAGGAAACATCATAATTGGAACCCTCTGCTCAATGTCCCTTTCAGTCTGTTACCTGTCTGCAAATCAGCTCACAATGGCACTGCCATACCAAGATGGTGTAGTGTGATGTTGGGCGTTCTAGGACAATAGCAATGGCATAGAAGGACAAGAACAAGCAAGAGCAAAAGGAAAACAAGCAGTAAAGAAATACAAAAAGATGATTAATCAGTGGTTGTATGCAATATGGCATGATTTGATGTCTAAATTAGTAGTTTGGAATGCTTATTTTGTGATGTCTTTCATTATAGTGTTATATCCACACCACCCAGGATGCATAGTAACAGAAGAAAAATAATGGAGACTGGGAGACAGGTGTTGTGTTTTCCAGTCAGATAAGTCATTCACAGATAGTTTGACTATCAAGGGGCTGTGTTGGTTGTCTCCTCATTTCCAACACCAGCCTTCCTTTCCATTTTCCTCCACCTACTCAATCAGTCATTATAAAGCTGGTGACAAGGCTTGTACTGTTACACTGACAGGGTTGTGCAAACTGCAGCGAAGCACCACCAGTCTGTTTGAGTTCTCTGTGACTTATCTATAGGGGTCTATGTTGTGGAAGTGTTGTTTCAGCACCCCAGTGGTCTGCTGCACTAAGTTTCACATGATATCATGACTTTCATTACATACCTGCTGCCCAGGTGTGCATGTGTTGCATGCTGGAGTCACGGGCCTATTGTAAGAAAGATGGCCCTTGTAACCCAGTAGGCCCACCTGTATTTTATTGTGATGGGACTGATCAGGTGTACTGTAAAACTTTGTGGGAATCTAGGGAATTGATTTCTGAGCCCTTTGCTGAGATATTTGTTTCATCGAGAGCCACAACTGAGGTACTGGAAAACTGGAGGTTGTTAATGTGGTGCCACCATTTAAGAAAGGTGGAAAGCAAAATACAGGGAACTATTGACCGATGAGCCTGATGTCGGTGGTGGGTGAGTTGTTGGAGGCAATCCTGAGGGATGGAATTTACATGTATTTGGAAAGACAAGAACTGATCAGGGACAGTCAACATGGCTTTGT
Source organism: Rhincodon typus (assembly GCF_021869965.1). Taxonomy (NCBI): domain Eukaryota; kingdom Metazoa; phylum Chordata; class Chondrichthyes; order Orectolobiformes; family Rhincodontidae; genus Rhincodon; species Rhincodon typus. The sequence continues at coordinate 6,107 of NW_025972733.1, forward strand.
GTGCAGGAAATTCTGTCTCACTAATTTAATTGAGTTTTTTGGAGAAGTAACAAAGAGGTTTGATGAGGACAGAGCAGTGGATGTGATTTATATGGACTTCAGTAAGGCATTCGACAAGGTTCCTCATGGTAGACTGGTGAGCAAGGTTAGATCACCTGGAATACAGGGAGAACTAACTATTTGGATAAAGAACTAGCTCGAAGGTAGAAGACAGAGAGTGATGGTGGAGGGGTGCTTTTCAGACTAGAGTCCTGTGACCAGTGGTGTGCCGCAAGGATTGATGCTGGATCCACTGATTTTCATCATTTTTGTAAATGATTTGGATGTAAATTTAGGAGGTATGGTTAGTATGTTTGCAGATGATGCCAAAATTGGAGGTGTAGTGGACAGGAAGAAGGTTACCTCAGGGTACAATCGGGTCTTGATCAGATGGGCCAATTGGCTGAAGAGTGCTAGATTGAGTTTAATTTAGATAAATGTGAGGTGCTGCATTTTGGAAAGGTAAATCAAGGCAGGACTTATACATTTAATGGAAAGGTCCTGGTGAGTGTTGCTGAACAAAGAGACCTTGGAGTGCAGGATTATAGTTCCTTGAAAGTGGAGTCGAAGGTGGATAGGATAGTGAAGAAGGCATATGGTATGCCTGCCTTTATTGGTCAGTGCATTGAGTATAGGAGTTGGGAGGCTATGTTGCGGCTGTGCAGGACATTGGTTAGACCACTTTTGGAATACTGCGTTCAATTCTGGTCTCCTTACTATAGGAAAGATACTGCAAAATTTGAAAGGGTTGGAGGTTTTGAGCTATAAGGAGAGGTTGAATAGGCTGGGGCTATTTTCCCTGGATCGTTGGAGACTGACGGATGACCTTATAGAGCTTTATAAAATCATGAGGGGCATTGGTAGCATAAATAGACAAGGTCTTTTCCCTGGGGTGGGTGAATCAAAAACTAGGGGGCATAGGTTTAAGTTGAGAGGGGAAAGATTTAAAAGGGACCTAAGGGACAACATTTTCATGCAGAGGGTGGTGCATGTATGGAATGAGCTGCCAGAGGAAGTGGTGGAGGTACAATTACAACATTTAAAAGGTATCTGGATGGGTATATGAATAGGAAGGGTTTAGATCAATATGGGTCAAATGCTGGCAAATGGGACTAGGTTTATTTAGGGTACCTGGTCACATGGATGAGTTGGACCGAAGGGTCTGTTTCCATGCTGTACATCGCCATGACCCTATGACCCTATGACTGTAAATGCAAGTGGCACAGTAGACTTCTACTGAATGAAGGTATCATGACTGATGCCAGGATGCCAGTTATTGGCTTGCACATTATCCTACTTATGGTCACTCACAAACTAGACATTCTGGTAGTTGAATCACTTTCCATTACAATACTTCTCAGTATTGACATGCAGCACCCACCAAACAATGGCACCTTACATTATTGCCTTCTGTCTAGCAAGAGAAAATGGGTGTATTCAGGTCTCCTGGAATACAGTGCCACTGTGAATCATAAAACTGAGCAAATATTTCTGTTCCAGTCAAGCTCATGAAATTCATGGCCACAGTCATCTTCAGAGTCATTAGCAAAGCTGTTCACCCTCCACTGCGATGCTGAGCTTGTGGATGCAGTAAGGGGTAGATTTCAGTGATTACTTCATGCTATGTAGTTATCTGGCATACTCCTTTAAACTGAAGTTGAAATGGGAAATTTGCTACAGCAGTATCTCACTGAGAACATTTGCCTCATCCTGCCTATCTTCCTGCAATTAGTCCTGCTCATTCTCCGTGTCATATGTAGTACAACAGACATACAAACTATTGCATAATTGTCGGGGAGCAAATGATTGCGCAGAATTCTCAAAATCCGGGTGGAATGCTCAAGCACATTCCACACAACTTTTCACAGACCTCAGTAATTTTAAAACAATGCTTGAAACCACCAAACACTTCTATAATTACAAAGCAGGAACAAATTAGTGCAGAGATAGTAGGAACTGCCGATGCTGGACAATCTGAGATAACAAGGTGTAGAGCTGGATGAACACAGCAGACCAAGCAGCATCAGAGGAGCAGGAAAGCTGACGTTTCGGGTCGAGACCCTTCTTCAGAAATGGGAGCGGGGAAGAGAGGGGGAGGCAGATAGAAGATGGATAAAGGAGAAGATAGGTGGAGAGGAGACAGACAGGTCAAAGAGGCGGGGTTGGAGCCAGTAAAGGTGAATGTGGGTGGGGAGTTAGGGAGGGGATAGGTCGGTCCAGGGAGGACGGACAGGTCAAGGAGGCGGGATGAGGTTAGTGGGTAGGAGATGGGGGTGGGGCTTGAGGCGAGAGGAATGGTTAGGGAGGCGGGGACGAGCTGGGCTGGTTTTGGGATGCGGTCGGGGGAGGGGAGATTTTGAAGCTTGTGAAGTCCACATTGATACCCTTGGGCTGCAGGGTTCCCAAGCAAAATATGAGATGCTGTTCCTGCAGCTTTCGGGTGGCATCATTGTGGCAATGCAGGGGGCCCAGGATGGACATGTCGTCCAAGGAGTGGGAGGGGGAGTTGAAATGGTTCACGACAGGGCTGGTGTAGTTGTTCGTTGCGAACCGAACGTAGGTGTTCCGCAAAACGGTCCCCAAGCCTCCGCTTGGTTTCCCCGATGTAGAGGAGGCCACAACGGGAGCAGCGGATACAGTATACCACATTAGCAGATGTGCAGGTGAACGTCTGTTTGATGTGGAAGGTCTTCTTAGGGCCTGGGATGGGGGTGAGGGGGGAGGTGTAGGGGCAGGTGTAGCACTTGCTCCGGTTGCAAGGAAAAGTGCCAGGAGCGGTGGGGCTGGAGGGGAGTGTGGAGCGGACAAGGGAGTCACGGAGAGAGTGGTCCCTCCGGAAAGCAGATAAGGGTAGGGAGGGAGAAATGTCTTTGGTAGTGGGGTCAGATTGCAGATGGCGGAAGTGTCGGAGGATGATGCGTTGGATTCGGAGGTTGGTGGGGTGGTACGTGAGGACGAGGGGGATTCTGTTTTGGTTGTTATTGCAGGTAGGGGGTGTGAGGGATGAGTTGCGGGAAATGCGAGAGACACGGTCGAGGGCATTTTCGACCACTGTGGAGGGGAAGTTGCGGTCCTTGAGAAACGAGGACATCTGGGATGTCCGGGAGTGGAATGCCTCATCTCGGTAGCAGATGCGGCGGAGGCGAAGGAATTGGGAATAGGGGATGGCCTTTTTGCAGGAAGGTGGGTGAGAGGAGGTGTATTGTAGGTAGCTGTGGGAGTCGGTAGGCTTGAAATGGATGTCGGTTTCCAGGTGGATGCCAGAGATGGAGACAGAGAGGTCCAGGAAGGAGAGAGAGGTATCAGCGATGGTCCAGGTGAACTTAAGGTTGGGGTGGAAGGTGTTAGTGAAGTGGATGAACTGT
>NW_025972734.1:0-3882 GCF_021869965.1 Rhincodon typus
TCCAGACCTGAAACGTCAGCTTTCCTGCTCCTCTGATGCTGTTTGGCCTGCTGTGTTCATCCAGCTCTACACCTTGTTATCTCAGATTCTCCAGCATCGGCAGTTCCCACTAGGTTGAGTATTGACTTGTATTTCCTTCTGATTGACCTATGGCAGTCAATAAGATTGGGAGATTCAGCCAGGTTTGATGAACAGAGTAGCGTTGCTCAAGCTATAGCTTCTGGTTACAGGCTGGTGCTCTGTTCCAGGAAACATACCAACTATGGAAACAGATAAAACCATGTGTTTTGCCTGCCTCATGTACCACTATGTATGAGAAGCAAAAAGGCAACGAGATGACAAGTTACAGATGGGACCAGTGAGCATTTGGTCTCGTATTTATATGGCAAAAGCATGTAAACTTTAAACTTTTTTGTCCTTTTGTGGGTAAAACTTTAACACAGAGAAACAGAATACAGGTATGTGAGTATTCTGTCAATCTTTTGAGTGTTTCACCCTATTGCTATTGAATGGTGGGTGGTGGTGAGTGTTAAGAAACCTGCTGTACTGTTACTCATATTGTATGAGTGAAGGAGGCACTTTCTACCAACATTAATTGATGCAACTAAAATGGTTGAGTGAATTTAAACAGATTACTATTAGTTTCACGGGATTTGATAAAATTCTACTGACGTTCTGAAAGCCTTACAGTGCAGCAGCCGGTGACACAGACATAAGATATAGAGCAGCAGCCAAGTATAGAGCTTAAGTGGTTTAGTCACAGTGATAGTCTGAGGTAAGTTTGTCCCTGGTATTCACACACATTTGCCTTGAGTTTGTGAACGGACCTTGTTCACAGGAATGTGCATTTTAGACCACATCCTGATATTCGATAACCTCACGCAGTCCGCACAGAGTTATGGAAAGTGTCAGAGCCTTTCTCTGAATCTGTGAAGTCCACTCACACAAACTCAGCAATTCAAGAAGAAACTGTTTATTAAACCTGATTTAAAATGTATGTTTAAAAAACAAGGAGGCTGCAAAGCCTGAAAGCCTAGAATAGAAACTTGAAAATCCAATGCAACTCATCAAAATCTGAAAGAGAACAATGTTAATTTATGTTGGTTAATGACTCACATCAAATGGCAATGCCAAGCCTCCCTTTACTGTCAGCCCAATGCACACTGACTTATATATTTCCCAATTCAGAGACATTTCAATATTTTAAGTTCTCATTCTCATGATCAAATCCCTTTAGTGTTTCACTTTTACCAATCTTTCTAATCTCCTCCATACCTACAACACTCTCAGAACTCTGTGTTGCCATTTTGCACCCCCTCCGCTTTTTTCATTCCACAATAGAAAGCCATGCTGTCGGTCATCTAGGCTGTAAACTCTAGAGTTTTTTTTACTAACGTTGTCTGCCTCTTTCTCCTCCTTGAAGTCACTCCTTAAAACCAATCAGCTTTTGCTCAGTGTGGAGCTGGAGGAACACAGCAGATCAGGCAGCATCCGAGGAGCTGGAAAGTTGGCGTTTCGGGTCAGGACCCTTCAAACCTCGGCTTTCCTGCTCCTCTGATGCTGCCTGACCTGCTGTGTTCCTCCAGCTCTACACTGTATTGACTCTGACTCCAGCATCTGCAGTTCTTGCTCTCTCTGAGCCTTTCCTCACCACATTTCCAGTTCCTGCTTTGCAGTGCTTTCATTATTAATATGGCATTGTATTTAAAAGATTGTGAAAATTGGTTCATTTGATGTACTGAGAAGGTACAGACTTATTCTTTACCCAACAGGTACTAAAAGGAATATAGAGACATTTTCTTTAAAAAAAAGACACTGGAAGTCACAAATTGTAAGCTAATTGGCTGGAGTGAAAGTCACATGTCTGGATTTACGGCTTTCAGAAGTTGTGGTTGGTTGATTTTCTTTGCAATTCAGTTGTTGTGCAGCTTGCTGGGAGAGAAGAGCTCACAGAATTGCTATGGGGCAGTGGAAGGCCATTCAGCCCATTCATATCCATTCCAGCTCTCTGAGCAATTTGGCTTAGTACTAATCTTCTGCTTTTCCCTACGACCCTGCACATTGTTTCAATTTAAATAACCATCCAGTACCATCTTGAATGGCTCTACCATGCTTCCAGGTAGTCCTTTCCAGACCTGAATTATTCTTTGTAAAAAAGCTATTGTCTCATCTTACATTTGTTTCTTTCATAAAACACTTAAAAACCTTGCCCTCGAACCTCTTATGAATGAAACTGTTTCACCTTATTTACTCTGACAAAATTTCTATCAGATCTCCTCTTAGCCTTTTTGTCTCCACATTAAACTGCCCTAACTTCTCCAGTCTATCCTCATAACCTAAGTTTCTCATCTCTGGAACCATTCTCATAAACTATTTCTGCATTTCCTCCAATGTGTCCACATCCTTCTGAAAGTGCGGCACCCAGAGCTGTACATAATGCTCCAATTGACTTGTAAGTACGGTCCTGTTTAGGTTCAGCATAGGTTTATGATGCAGAATGATTCAAGCAGTGTGGGTTTAGTTTCTGTACCATTGAGGTTAATATAAAGGTCCTACTTTTTCAACCTTGCCCCTCACCTTAAGTGTGGTGATCCTCAGGTTAACCCACCAATTGTCTCTCTTTAATGGGAGCAGGGCTATGCGGACTTTACCTTTTGCACCTAGATTGTTTTGCTTCTGCACACCCTTTGGAATAGTGCATTTAATTTTATCCTGTCTCTTCATGTATTTTTGTACCAATGTGTATCACGTCACACTTGTCCACATTGAACTCCATCTGCCCATTCCACAAACCTGTTAATGTCCTTCAAAGTTCCACTCTGTTCTCAGAAGTCACTCAACCTTCACCTGTTTCGGAAAATGTGAGAGCTGAAACCCTGAGGTAGCTGCTCTCCTGAAAAGCTTCTAGAGGATTCTTTTTTGACATCTCCTGAAAGGACTGCTACTGATAAGATCCCAATGATGACCGCATGGGTCAATGATACACATCTAGTGTAGGAGTAGCTAGACCAGAAATCGTTGCAACATTTCATATCTTATTCTTTTTCTTCAAGAAGTAACCATTTTTGTCCAAAGTTTTTTTTATAGCTGATCTCTAGACAAACAGTTCCATTCTCTTTTTTCTCTAACTGCTGTGTGTATCTATGTCTGTACGTATGTTAGTTTATTTAGAAGGGCGAGAGTTTGGGCTTTCATTTTGCTATCTTTGTGTTAACCAGCTTTGCATTTTTGTTCAATAAATCTTGCTATAATAAATCAATATATTTTGGTTTACTAAAGAAACCTGGCTAATGGATTTTTAAAGTTTGTATTCTGAAATTGAAATAAATAAAGCATATAATTGACCATACCAGGAATACATTTAACTATATGTTGTGTCAGTGGAGTAGGGGAAATAGCGAATGACAGTGTAGTCCTCTGACCTCAGTTATAACACTCCTCCTTTTGTCTTATGTCAGTTTGGAATGTTTTATGACCTCAACAATGTTATTTTAAAGTAAAATCTTGTCGCTGGGTTGTATATGATACACAAAGCTAGGTTCCATGATGGTGGCAGAGGAATACGCTTCAGCCAAAGTTCATCCGCTCTGTCCATTTCTTTCTTGTTTTTTTCTCTTTCTTTTTCTTTCTCTCTTGGTGTTTCTTTTCTTCGCTCCCCGCCTCAGCACAGACATGTTGAAGTGCCCGTGGCGGTGTCTTGGCCTGATCTCTCGGTGACACATGGCAGTCTCTCGGCCCAGCATGGTCTCTCAGCGGCTCGTGGACGTTTATTGGCTCGGTCTATCAGACCAGCATGGTGGTATCTCAGCCTGGCGTGGCGGTATCTCGGCCTGGCGTGGCGGTATCTCGGCCTGGCGTGGCAGTACCACGGCCTGGCACGGC
>NW_025972734.1:3982-9510 GCF_021869965.1 Rhincodon typus
GCGGTACCTTGGCCTGGCGTGGCGGTCTCTTGGCCTGGCGTGGCGGTACCTCAGCCTGGCGCGGCGGTCTCTTGGCCTGGCGTGGCGGTCTCTCGGCCTGGCGTGGCGGTACCTCGGCCTGGCGTGGCAGTCTCTCGGCCTGGCATGGTGGTAACTCGGCCTGGCGTGGCGGTACCTCGGCCTGGCGTGGCAGTCTCTCGTCCTGGCGTGGTGGTATCTCGGCCTGGCGTGGCGGTGCCTCGGCATGCGAGTGGGTCCTGCCTGGGCATGTTCTGGAAGCAGCAGCTTCATCAGCAGTAGCAGCGATGGCATCGCGGCCCAATGTGGGAAAAGCCAGCAGTGAGGGAGATCTGCAGTGGCAGCATCAAGGGCAGGCAGCTCAGGTCTCCCAGAGAGAGCTAAATGGAGGACGCATTAAAGACTGCTCAACATTTAATTTAATTCCTTTATTTTTCTAGTTAAACTTAAGAAGGACTTTAATGTTAACTGTTAACTTTTTTTTATTCTTCTACATATTCTACGTAGGTAATGCTTAACTTTTTAACTCTCTTTCGCTTATTACTTCGTACCTAAGTTTTTCGTACCTAAGATGGCACCGTGTGTGGCGACATTATAGACTGTTCCCTGTATATCTGTACTTGAGTACATGCAACAATAAAAATCTAAATCTAAATATCATTATTGTATGGACAAGGACACTTGAATGTGATTAGAAATACATTCACAAGTTTTCCCAGATAGAATTGTGTGTAAAAGTTTGTGACACTGAGTCAAATAAGAAAGAACCTGATTGCAAAACACCCCTTATTGTATCCAAAATGCTATACAAACAAGAACAATCTTTTAAAATATGGCCCCTGTTGTTATTATAGTACAGTTAAACACAAAACTAGTTTTCATATAGCAAAGTCTCACAACAATAAATGAATGTTTGCTGGTGTTGGTTTGTGTGAGAAAGTTGATCAAGCACAAAAATAACTTGCTGTTCTTTAATAATGTGCTGAGACCCTGAGCATCCACCTGAGTAAGTCATTCATTAATCCATCTGAGAAATGAAACCTTTGACCATGCAGCACGGCCTTAATCCCATACCATTTCAGTATTAGTTAAGGGATGACACAAGGGAACGGTATCTGGTTTTCTTCAAACAGTGTTGTCGAATCTTTTCTGCTCACCTGAGAAGATCAAAGGACCTTGTTTTAAATCAGATCCAGGTGAGATATTGTACCTGAGGTCCCAACTGTCCTCTCTTTCAGTTAGATGTAAAAGATTCCATATATCACTGTTTCAAGAAAGTCAGAAGTCACATAACACCAGGTTATAGTCCAGCAGGTTTACTTGAAATCACAAGCTTTTGGAGCGCTGCTGCTTCATCAGGTGACTTCACCTGACAAAGGAGCAATGCTCCAAAAGCTTGTGATTTCAAATAAACCTGCTGGACTATAACCTGGTGTTATGTGCCTTCTGATTTTGTCAATCCCCAGTCCAACACTGACAGCTCAGGGGAGATAATGGCCTAGCGGTATTATCGCTGGACTGTTAATCCAGACACCCAGATAATGTTACAGGGACCCAGGTTTGAATCCCACCTTGGCAGATGATGGAATTTGAATTCAATAAATATCTGGAATTAAGAATCTAACGATGACTGTGAATCGATTGTCAGAAAAACCCATCTGATTCACTAATGTCCTTTTAGGGAATGAAACTGCCATCCTTACCTGGTCTGGCCTACATGTGACTCCAGACCCACAACACTGTGGCTGACTCTTAGGGATGGGCAATAAATGCTGCCTAGACAGAGATGTCCTCATCCTGTGAATGAATAAAGAAAAAAAAAATCTCCACATCGTGTTTTAGGAAAAACTAGGGAAATTATCCTGATTGCTGTCCTATATCTATCCCTAATCAATGTCAGAAAAATAGATTATCTGGTCATTGTCATATTACTGTTTGCATGTTTGTAATCATAGTTAAGGTTTAGAACCCTGACAGAGCAAAGACTGAGAACAGAATATGGACGTATCCATGTAATGCCTCAAACAATGGCTGGTTTAACCTGTGACCTGCTGGAGGTCAGAGGTTTGAATGTCATCTACAAACTGTGAGTACCTTGTGAAGGAAATTGAGAGGCACATAAAAAGGTTCCAAGCTCCTTTGAGTCTTTTCCCATTATGTCTGAACAAAGCAGAATATGAAACATATAAAATAGGGAGAAGAATAGGCTATTTGGCCCTTCAAGCCTACTCTGCTATTCAACATGATCATGGCTGATCATCCAACTCAGTTGTGTTAGACAAAGGTAATTATACAGGCCTGAGGAAGGAGTTAGCCCGAGTGGACTGGGCAAAAATATTAAAGGACAGGACAGTTGAAGAGCAGTGGCCAATGCTTCGGGAGATACCACATCCCTCTCAATCAAAGCATTTTCCTGAGAAGAAGAGGAATTATAAAAATGGTGAAAAATCATTCATGGTTTAACAAGGGACTCAAGGATAACATAAAAGCAAAAGTTAGGTCATACTATACTGCAAACGTTAGTGGCACTCTGGAGGATTGGGAGAACTTTAAACATCAGCAAAGGGCTACTAAAGACAAAATCTAAAGAGCTAAAAGAGCGAAAGGAAACTATTAGAAAACAAAGCACTGATAGCAAAAACTTGTCTAAGTATATAAAAAGAAGAATACTAAAAGTAAATGTTGGCCATTTTAACGGACAAAACTGGTGACATAATAATCATGGAATCTCCTCAGTGTGGAAGGAGGCCATTTGGCCCATCAAGTCCCCATTGACCCTGTGAAGAGCATCCCACCCAGACCCATCCCCCTACCCTGTACCCATAACCCCACATTTCCCATGGCTAGTCCACCTAACCTGCACATCCCTGAACACTACGGGCAACTTAGCATGGCCAATCCACCTAACCTGCACACCTTTGGACTGTGGGAGGAAAGCAGAGCACCCGGGGGAAACCCACGCAGACACGGGGACAATGTGCAAATTCCACACAGACAGGCACCCAAGGGTGGAACTGAACCTGGGTCCCCAGTGCTAACTACTGACCCACTGTGCCACGGGATACTCAGAAATGGCAGAGGTACTAGACTGACATTTTGTCTATGTTTTCACAGTGGAAGACAGTAATTTCTCCCCAAAACTGCAGTTATTACAAAGAACTTGGTGAAATTATATAACTAGGGAGAAGGCATTAAGTAAACTGATGGGATTAAAGGCAGATAAGACCCTGGGGCCTGATGGTCTGCACCCTAGGGTATTAAAGAAGGTGGCAGCAGAGATAGTGGATGCTTTCGTTTTTAAATTAATTTTGGAATAAATTCCAAAATTCCTGGGATTCTGCAAAGGTACCTGTGGATTGGAAACATGTTAATGTGACACCCTTATTCAAAAAAAGAGATAGGCAAACAGTGGGAAACTATAGACTAGTTAGTTTGACCTCTGTAGTGGAGAAGTTGCTGGAGTCAATCATAAAGGAGGTGATAACTGAACGTTTGGAAAACCAAAGCTCAATCACCAGTGTCAGCGTGGTTTTATGACAGCAAGTTGTGCTTCACAAACCTGCTGGAGTTCTTTGAGAATGTAACCAGTGAGGTAGATAATGGGGATCTGGTGGATGTGGTACAGACTTCCAGAAGACATTTGACAAGGTGCCACATAAAAGACTGATCCAGAAGTTAGATCCCAGGGAGTTAATGGTGCAATATTGGCTTGGATAGAGGATTGGCTGACCGACAAAAAGCAGAGGGTCGGGATAACACAGTGTGGAGCTGGAGGAACACAGCAGGCCAGACAGCAACGGGGAGCAGGAAAGCTGACGTTTCGGGTCGGTACAAGAAGCATTTCTGAAGAAGGGTCCCGACCCGAAACGTCAGCTTTCCTGCTCCTCTGATGCTGCCTGGCCTGCTGTGTTCCTCCAGCTCCACACTGTGTTATCTCTGACTCCAGCATTGGCAGTTCTTACTATCTTTCAGAGGGTCGGGATAAATGGGTCTTTCTCTGGACGGCGAACTGTAACTAGTGGGGTGCCACAGTATTCAGTTCATAGACCTCAACTATTTACAATCTGTATAAATTATCCATGAGCAGGAACAGAGTGTGACATAGCAAGGTTTTCTGATGACACTAAAATGGATAGAAAAGCAGGTTGAGATGCGGAGATAATAAGTTTACAGATGGATATTGACAGGCTAGGAGAATGGGCCAGAACTTGGCAGATCGAATTTAATGTGCATAAGTGTGAGGTTATCCATTTTGGCCAGAAAAGTAAAAGGGCAAACTATTATTTAAATGGGAAGCAGATTCAAAGTGCATCAGTGCAGAATGACCTGGGCATCTTTGTGCACAAATCACAGAAAGTGGGTGCGTAGGTGCAGCATGTAATAAGAAAGGCAAATGGAATCCTGGCATTTATTGCAAAAGGACTGGATTATAAAAGTAAAGAAGTGTTGTTACAATTGTATTAGGCATTGGTGAGACCACACCTGGACTATTGTGTCCAGTTTTGGTCTCCTTACATTCGGGAGGATGTGGTGGCTTTCCAAGCATTCCAAACACAGACTGGGACTGTCATAGTGTTAAGGGCTTAAATGGAGACAACTTGTAAAATGTGTACAAGAAAACTTTCTTATTCAATTTGTGGATATACCTACTTGTGAAGGAGCAATACTTGACTTTCTGTTGGGAAATAAGGCAGGGAAAGTGACAGAGATGTTAGTGTAGGGAGCACTTTGGGGGCAAGTGATCATGATTCTATTAATTTTCAAACAGTTATGGAAAAGGGTAGAACTGAGCAAAAAGTTAAAGTTCTAAATTAGAATGTGGCCAATTTTGACTATATTAGACAGGAACTTTCAAAAGTTCATTAGGGGAAGCTATTTGCAGTAAAAGGGTGGTTGGGGAGTGGGAGGCCTTTAAAAATGAGATAAGGAGAGTTCAGAGACAGAATGTTCCTGTTAGTGTGAAGGGCAAGGCTTGTAGGTGTAGGGAATGCTGGACGACTGGAGAAATTGAGGCTCTAGTCGAGGAAAAGGAGGAGTATGTCAGGTATAGACAGCTGGAATTGAGTGAATCCCTAGAGGATTATAAGTGCAGTAGAAACATAAGGTACCAATAATCATAGAGCACTTATAATCTGAGACTGCACATGCGAAGTATAGTCTCTGCTACATTCATTTGTATAACGTTTCTGCATCAAAGAGACATTCAATGGCCCTCCTTGTGGGAAATTCTCTCCATGGCTCTGTTTGGAGAAGTATTGGTAAACTATCAAGGGTGAATTCATTTTAAGGATGTTTACTGGCAGACGAGGGCTACCCTGTGCAACCATGGCTGATGACTTTATTACTCAACACCTTGAATGAGGCCAAGCAGAGATACAGTGCAGAGATAGTAGGAACTGCAGATGCTGGAGAATCTGAGATAACAAGGTGTACAGCTGGATGAACACAGCAGGCCAAGCAGCATCAGAGGAGCAGGAAGGCTGACGTTTCGGGCCGAGACCCTTCTTCAG
>NW_025972735.1:0-5337 GCF_021869965.1 Rhincodon typus
CCCAACATCAACACAACCCAACTCCAACCCAACACAACCCCAAACCCAACCCCAACACCAACCCTAACCCCAACACCAACCCCAACCTTACACAACCCCAAACCCAACACCAACCCCAACACCAATCCCAACCCCAATCCCAACACCAAACCCAACCCCAACCCAACACAACCCCAACCCAAACCCAACCCCAACTTTAAACCAACTCCAACCCCAACCCCAACACCAACACCGACCCCAACCCCATCCCCAACCCCAACACCAACACAACCCCAACCCAGCTCCAACCCCAACCCCAACACCAACACCAACACCAACCCCATTCCCAACACCAACACCAACCCCAACACAACCCCAACCCCAACACAACCCCAACCCAACCCCAACCCCAACCCCAACACCAACCCGGAACTCAATTCTATTTTCCTGTCATCTAATTTTGACCATCAATGACCATCATCAGGAAGGAAAGTAATGTCTTTCCCAAGCAGGAATTTTCCATCATTCACAGCACTTTTTCAGCATTTATTACTGATGTCAATGGTCAAGGGATGTTCTTTCAACTCAAGGAAGGCTTATAGTGGGAGTTCTCCAGGAGTCAGAACTGGGACCCTTGCTTTCCCTGGTACACGTAAATGATCTCGATCTTGATGTGCAGGGGGCAGTTTCAAAGTTTTCAGATTATACAAATCTTGAAAGCATTGTAAACACTCAGAGGAGGACAGAGTGAACTTCAAAAGGTCATAGCCAAGTTGGTAAAGTGGTAGGTAGGTGGCAGATTAAGCTCAATGCAGGAAACTGTGAAATGATGCATTTTGGCAGAAAGAACGTTGACAGACAATATAAAATGAGGGAAACAGTTCTAAAGTGGGTGCAGAAGCAGAGGGACCTGGGTGTATATGAGCATAAATGATTTAAGTCAGATGGAGAGAACAGTTAATAAAGCAAACAGTATCCTGAAGAGGGGTAATACCTGAAACATTGACTTCTCCTTTCCTCCACATGCTGACTGGCTTGTTATATTTTTCCAGCCTCCTGTTTGTTTACCTTGGATTCCAGTATGGGGTTGAATTGCAGAGCTTTTTTTGTCTCTAAACAGTCTCCTGGGCTTTATTAATAGGGGCATAGAATGCAAGAGTAAGGAAGTTATTTGGAACTGATGCAAGACCCCAGCTGGAGTCTGTTTGCAGTTCTGGTTGCCATACCATTAAAAACACACGAATGCACTGGAAAGAGTGCAGAAGAGGATTTCAACAATGGCTGCAGGAGCTCAACTTCAATTATGAAGGTAGGTTGGAGAAGTTGGGACTGTTCCCCTTGGAAAGAAGGATAAGAGGAGATGTGATAGAAGTTTTCAAAATCATGAAAAGTCTGGATAGAGTAGACAGTGCAAAACTGTTTCCACTTATAAAAGGATCAAGGATGAAAAGGCACAGATTTAATGTGATTTGCAAAAGTAGCAAATCAGGTGTGAGAGAAACCTTTTCCTCTGTTTAGCGTGAAAGCACCCAACGACCAGGCTGATAGAGCAATAAAAACCGAAAGAACTGCGGATGCTGTAAATCAGGAACAAAAACGAAGTTGCTAGAAAAGCTCAGCAGGCCTGGCAGCATCTGTGAAGGAGAAGGGTCAGTGGACCCTAAACGTTAACTCTGTTTTTTCCTTCACAGATGTTGCCAGACCTGCTGAGCTTTTCCAGCAACTTTGTGTTTGTGTTTAATAGACTAATACAGGGGAGGCGATGGCTTAGTGGTATTTGTCGCTGGACTATTAATCCAGAGACTCAGATAACATTCTGGGGACTTGGGTTCGAGTCCTGCCATGGCAGATGGTGGAATTTGAATTCAATAAAATATCTGGAATTAAGAGTCTAATAATGACCATGAATCCATTGCCGATTGTTGGAAAAACCCATCTGGCTCACAAATGTCCTTTAGGGAAGGAAACTGCCATCCTTACGTGGTCTGGCCTACATGTGACTGCAGACCCACAGCAATGTGGTTGACTCTTAACTGCCCTCTGGGCAATTAGAGATGGGCAATAAATGCTGCCTAGCCAGCGATGCCCTCATTCCATTAACGAATAAAGAAAAAAAATAATAATGTGGGTTCTGTACTTTAATAAGTGATGATGATGATCAGTAGCAGAGCAGAAGTGAGACAGAGTGTACACTAGGGAGCTGTACATACATAAGTGGAAATAAAGAATGTTTCAGTACTGAAGAGAGTGAAGGAGACTTACTAGGGAAAGCTAGGAATGCCTGAGGCCAAGAAGTGGTAACTTGCATGGTGACTCTGATCTGTTAGGCTGCAGCTATATACTGTCTCCAGAGTATGTGGGATTATAAATGACACCCTTTCTCATACAGGATAGTGACAGGCAACACTCCTATCACAACAGGTGCTCAATGGGAGCTTAATCCTTTTATCTATAATTAAATATTTTGCCTCCATGTGGCAATTACCGAGAGTGAACTCACAAACTGACTGCTCTAGGAATCATAACTCGACAATTCTGTTCAAAATCATGATTCAATTGAAAGAATGCTTCTATGAGTGAAGGAAACAGAATGAGAGGGACTCAGACTGGGTCCTTATGGCATGACTCCTTACTGTCATTTCCAGAACCTGCTGGTCAAAGGGATCAGTGCATCAGCTGGGCCTAAGGAACTAGCCTGAGGGAAAAGATGGAAGGAGAAGAAAAAACAAAGCTACAAACATGAGGAGAGATATAATGTCCTCTGAATATTCAGTTGTCCTGAGGAATTCTAAGAGGAAAAATGATACAGCACACCAGGAGCCCCTTCAGTTACGCATGGCTGTGCTAGCTCTTTGAAAGAGATAGTCCCACTTCCCTACTCTTTCCCCTTCATTGTACACGTTAGTACACATTTAAATATCTATCCAATTGCCTTTTGGAAAGCTTCCACCTCCCTTTCAGGCAATGCATCGTAACTATGCATATTGTAACAATGTGCATCGTGACTGTGCAAACATTTCCTCTTGGATTTGCTTACCCCAAATCTGTGCCCTACAATGATCCTTCCTACAGTGAATAATAAAACCCGAAAGAACTGTGGGTGCTGTAAATCAGAAACGAAAGCAGAAATTGCTGGAAAAGCTCAGCAGGTCTGGCAGCATCTTGGAGACAAATCAGAGTTAACGTTTCAGGGTCTGAGGAATGGTCGTTCGACCCGAAACATTAATTCTGATTTCTCTTCACAGATGCTGCCAGACCTGCTGAGCTTTTCCAGCAATTTTTGTTTTTGTTACAGTGAATATTGTTCCTCCATTCCTGTTCTATCAAACACCCATAACTCTGGACACCTATATTTCTCTTTGGCTTTTCCATCTCTCAGGAGAAGAAGTGCAACCTCTTAATCTCTGATTGGCCACATTGAAGTTCCTCATGCCTGGTACTATTCTGGTGAACATTGTCCACTTATTTTCTTGACATTATTTCCACATTGCTATGTCCAGAATTGGGCACAGTACTCTAGCTGAGGTTTACAATTAGATTTTTATAAGAGTTTCAGTAGAGCTTTCTCCCTAACATGAAAGCAAGGTCTCAAATTGTCTTCTTAAGCAATTTTTGAAAAAATTCATTAACGTGATGAGGGCATCGCTGGCCAGGCAGCATTTATTGCCCATCCCTAATTGCCCAGAGGGCAGTTCAGAGTCAAACACATTGCTGTGGGTCTGGAGTCACATGTAGGCCAGACCAGGTAAGGATGGAAGTTTCCTTCCCTAACGGACATTAGTGAACCAAATGGGTTTTTCCCCAACCATGGATTCATGCTCATCATTAGACTCTTAATTCCAGATATTTTATTGAATTCAAATTCCACCATTTGCCGTGGCAGAATTCAAATCTGGGTCCCCAGAACATTATCTGGGTCTCTGGATTAACAGTCCAGCGATAATACCACTAGGCCATCACCTCCCCTTTGCTACCACCTTCAGAGATAATGCTATGAAACATGTAGTTGAATGTGGAAGGGCATAGAGTACAATGTTTGGAATCTGCATGCACGGTGGCTGACACTTCAATGCACAGATTGTGAGGGATCAGATTTATTGATTCTTTAACTATTACCCCTTACATCCCACTTTCGGGAAAGAAAACAGAATTCCTTCCTCTGCAGGCTGCCTCTTCTCAAACAAGCAGCCGAGGCTAGTTCCAGGAAACTGGGTCATGGGATCACTGACATTCCGTTCAAATTACAGTGAAATCAGGAAGTATGATGGGAAATAGGAATCTGGAATCCTCTCCCGCAAATGGCTGCAGATGCTGGAGGACAACTGGGGCCTTTGTGACCAGGAATGACCAATTTTTGTTGGGTAAGGGAACCGAGAGAGGTAACATGGTTCAATGGAGTAGAAGTAAGGATCAGCCATCATTTAATTCAATGAGTGGAACAAGTTTGAGGGGCTGAATGGTCTCACGATGCTCCTATGTGAGCAATTCTGCAGCTCACTGGCTCAGTTCCCACGAGAGAAAGGGAAGGAAAGATTGTGTCGGCACAACATCGTGGGCTGAAGGGCCTGTACTGTGCTGTACTGTTCTATGTCTATGTCTATGTCCAATATGTGAGTGAGCTGGAGAGAAGAAGAATCACAAAGCACATCATTAAGGTCTCACTGCATACAAGGAAATAAAAATAATGTTACTCACAGTACTCCCAGTGTTAGCACGTACAGCATGAGGTAATTTACTACAGCGTTGAAGATGTTGGCAATGAGACCAGTGAAAATCTGTGGCATAATGATTCCCTGGAGTAGGAACAGAACAGAGTTACTTCTTCTTGCTATTGCCCTTTGAACTCAGTTGATAACGATCTGGATGTGAGGTGGTGGCACAGTGTTTTGAAGCTTCTAGCGCAGGTTGCATTCCCTCCCCACTGTGTCTGATCTCAGCTGCACTAGCACTAGGCCAGAGATGGAGAGGGTGACGGAGGAAGGACGTGAAGGGCTAGCTAAGCACATGTTGGTCATGTTTCCCAAAACAGTTCGGACTGAAAAATCAAAGTTTTATGATTGAGCTGCCTTACTTCATGCTTCCTAACAATGAAGGGCTGATGGAGCAGGCCATGCATGCATAGTACATAACAATAAACTGGCAAAATGGTGGGCTGGAATGGAATGGAATGGAAAAGTGTTCAGTCTTTGTGTATCTGGTTTGGGGAAATGGAAAGAAAACAAGCTAGCTTTTCAATTTTTGGTTGCTAACTTGTAGCCCCGTGTGTGTGTGTGTGTGTGTGTGTGTGTGTGTGTGTGTGTGTGTGTGTGTGTGTGTGTGTGTGTGTGTGTGCGTGTGTGTGTGTGTGTGCGTGTGTGT
>NW_025972735.1:5437-9510 GCF_021869965.1 Rhincodon typus
TGTGTGTGCGTGTGTGTGTGTGTGCGTGTGTGTGTGTAGTAATGTGTATGTACATGTAAAGTGTGCATGTATGTGTGTAGTCATGCATGTATGTGTACATGTATGTAGATGTGTGAGTATGTATGTCCATGTGTCTGTATGTGTGTGTCTGTATGTCTGTACATGTCAATGTGTGTCTTTGTGAGTGTGTTTCAGTGTGTAAATGTGAGTATGAGTGTGTGTCTGTGAGTGTGTGTGTGAGAGTATATGAATTATGAGTGTGTGTCTGTTAAAGTGAGTGTGTTTCTGTGAGAGTGAGTGAATGTGTGTGTGTGCGTGTGTGTGTGTGTGTGTCTGAGTCTGTGCGTGTTGTATGCGTGCGTGTGTGTACGTGTGTGTGCAAGTGCGCATGTGCTAATGTGTGCGTGTGTGTGCATGTGTGTGTGTATGTGTGTGCGTGTGTGTGTATGTGTGTGCATGTGTGTGTCTGTGTGTGCATGTGTGTATGTGTGTGTGCATATATGTGTGCGTGTGTGTGCATGTGTCTATGTGTGCGTGTGTGTGTCTATGTGTGTGTATGTATGCATATGTGTGCATGTATGTATGCATCTGTGTGCATGTGTGCGTATGTGTGTGTGTGTATGTGTGTGCCTGTTCTAGAGACTCTGCCAGGATATAGCCTCATGTCCTACCAGGCATTCCTCATGAGTGATACATGCAGGCAAGTCTCCTGGCTGAGCAATCCTAACAAAGCCCCATGAAACCATACCCCAGCTCGCAGCCCTTCATTCAGCACTGGACTGGAGGGAATGATTTCTCAAAGAGAAATTTGTGAGTTGGGGTGGGGTGGGGTGGGGGGAGCGACAGGTGAAAAATGGAAATGCGCCATAAGTTGCCCTATTCTGGTCTGATGAAATCATCCATCTTACAAAAGAATGCACCCAAAGTAAAAGTCATCCAAACCGTCTTATAAAAGTGGTGACACGGAAAGGTTGGAACTTTCCCTTGGAGAGCGAGAAAAAACTCAACGGGACAAGATATCCAAGATGAGCATTAGTCCACCATCAGTCATGGTTAAAGGATGGAATGATCAGAGCTGTGCAGGGAGCAAGTCTGGAATAGCGTAAGGGTGGATGAAAAGAAGAAAGAATTTCAATGAAGCGGTAATCCTTCTCACTTGCAAGACCTTTGTGATTGTTCACTTTACTGATGCCTCCTGTCGCAGTTCATAAAAACAGAATAAATTAAGAGGTTTTAAGAGTGAGGAAAGTCCTTTAAACCAAACAAATTCTTTCCATTATTTGCTGGAAGATTCCCTTCAAATATATTTCACATCACCACCTTCAATCTCTTCTTTGTCCAGAGATCTAGTTAATTGTGCCTTGTACTCCAATTCACTTTCTGTCCTGTCATCCAATATCCCCTGCATAAACTATTTTGGCCTTTCTTAATCCCACTCCCTTCACTTTGATCTTCCCTTTCCCTTTCTCAATTAAACACTTCACAATAATGAACAACTCTGTGAGCACTTGGCTAATTCCCTACTCGAGGCTGTAAACCTATTTGTTTGGGTGTGATGGCTAACCTTTTGGCCTGGATCCTAGTCACGGAGTCATAAAGATGTACAGCATGGAAACAGACCCTTTGGTTCAACTCATCCATGCCAACCACAGATCCTAAATTAATCTAGTCCCATTTGCCAATATTTGGCCCATATCCCTCTAAACCCTTCCTATTCATATGCCCATCCAGATGCCTTTTAAATGTTGTAATTGTACCAGCTTCCACCACTTCCTTTGGCAGCACATTCCATACACACACCACCCTCTGCGTGAAAATGTTGCCCTCAGGTCCCATTTAAATCTTTCCCCTCTCACCTTAAACCTATGCCCCTCTAGTTTTGGACTCCCCTACCCCGGGGAAAAATGGACTTTGGCTATTCACCTTATCCATGCCCCTTGTGGTTTTACAAACCTCTGTAAGGTCACCCCTCAGCCTCCAATGGTCCAGGGAAAGTAAACCCAGCCTCTCCCTATAGCTCACACTCTCCAACCCTGGCAACATCCTTGTAAATCTTTTCTGAACCCTTTCAAGTTTCACAACATCCTTCTTATAGCAGGGAGACCAGAATTGCACGCAGTAATCCAATAGTGGCCTCACCAATGTTCTCTTCAGCAAATGAGCACAGAAATTAGTTGGGGTTTCCCTGTGCATTTTTAAAAAGTTCAATCATGGGATCTGGGCAATGCTGGCTAAGTCAGCATTTTATTACCTGTCCCCAGCGAGGAAGGCAGCGTCCTAGCGGTATTATTGTTGGATTGTTAATCCAGAGACCTCAGTAATTTTCTGCGGACCTGGGTCCAAATCCTGCTACAGTGAAATTTGAATTCAATAAAATATCTGGAATTAAGAATGTAATAATGACGATGAATCCCTTGTCGATTGTCAGGAAAAAAGATAAACTCATCTGGTTCAGTACTGCCCTTCAGGGAAGGAAACTGCCATCCTTACCTGGTCTGGCCTACATGTTACTCCAGACCCACAGCAATGTGGTTGACTGTTTGCTGCCCTCTGGGCAATTAGGGATGGGCAATAAATGCTGGCCTAGCCAGCGATGCCCTCATCCCGTGAATGAATCAAAACAAAAATTGTCCTGAACTGAATGGCTAACTCGGCCATTTCAGAAGGCAGTTAAGAGTCAATCGCAACGTAATGGGTCTGGAGTCACATGTAGGCCAGACTAAGTAAGGATAGCAGATTCCTTTCTCTAAGGGGCATGAGTGAATCAACTGAGTCTTTACAACAAGCAGCTGTGGTTACATGATCACATTAGGCTAGCTTTTAATTCTAAATTTTTGTTGAATTTAAATTTCACTATCTGCCATGGTGGGATTTGAACACAGGTCCTAGATTATTAATCCAGGGAAATTACCACTGTACCACTGCCTCCCCTGCATAAAGCCTCCACTCCCAATATCTGTTAAATAGTGGGGTGAATGATAGAATCCCTACAGTGTGGAAGCAGGCCATTCAGCCCATCGAGTCCACACCAACCCTCCAAACAGCATGCCACCCAGACCACCCTATCCCCATAACCCTGCATTTCCCATGGTTAACCCAATTAGCCTGCACATCCCTGGACACTATGGGCAATTTAGCATGGCCAATCCACCTAACCTGCACATCTTTGGCCTGTGGGAGGAAACCAGATCTCCTGGAGGAAACCCACACAGACACGGGGAGAAGATGCAAACTCCACACAGACACACACAGTCACCAGAGGCTGGAATCAAACCCGGGTCCCTGGCTCTGTGAGGCAGCAGTGCTAACCACTGAGCCACCGCGCCGTGAAGGAGCAGGGAATCTACAAAGTTCTGTATGATAGCAGTTCTACCCAGCCAGACAGCGGAGACATGAGTTGGAGGTGGATAATGTAGCAAACCACGTTGATGGTCACAGAGAGACCAAGGAAGTCAGTGGAGGATCATAAACCTGAGGGTGCTATCTTTGACATCGATGAGGACCAATCCAATGATGACACCTGTTTGAAGGGGTTCAGATACAGAGATTTGGGTGGCAGCATCATGTTCAAGGAGGTTGGAGATGGTGCCTAGAGGCCTGGATTTTCCAAAAGTTGAAGAGTTTTCAGGAGGGAGCTCTGAGACTACTGAGGTAAGAAGTCCTGTTTAACAGTCAGTTGTCTGCCCATGGTCTTTTGGGTGCCAGGCAATCAGAGGCTGGCAGTTTCAGAACACAGCAGAGGAAGCAGACCCACCAGCACCCAGATCCTATCAATTCATTTTGAAAAGTCACAAATTAATCTCCTGAGGGCCTCACTTGTTGTCAGGGTGACTAGGTCGGCACTACATTACTGCGATGGTGATAAAGGGATAAGTATCTCATGATGCCAACTCGTCTCACCACCTTCCCTGCCACTGTTCAGGTGAAGATTTCATCCTTCAGTTTTAATTAATTATAGTACAGAATTGCAACTTTAGGTCAACAACAAGTTGCATCTATATAATGGCCTGAATGTAGTAAAACCTCCTTATGCTCTCTACAGAGATAGTAGGAACTGCAGATGCTGGAGAATC
>NW_025972736.1:0-9510 GCF_021869965.1 Rhincodon typus
TACCTCAGATTCTCCAGCATCTGCAGTTCCTACTATCTTTGGAAGAAATGTTGTTGCCATGCATCTTTTGCTCTTGCCCTTTTAGATATTGGAGATCAAGTGTTCAGAAGATAGTGTCAAAGAAGTACAAAAGACACAATTCTTTCATGAACTATGATTCAATAAATATCATGCAATACGTGTCAATATTTTTCACATACAGTGAATTTTCAATTCTTTAAGCTCTGATATTAGTAGTTCTAAATGGAGCTTACTACTTTGAAGTAGTCTTTGAACTAGTCCTAGCAAAGGGAAAGAAAACAGAAAGGAATTTTTAAGTCCCTGCCATGGTGAGAAGAATGGCAGATGGATGAATTTAATTGGGTGCAAGGCAAAACAATTCGATGTTCACCTTTGAGATAAACATCAGCAATAAAGTTCTATCCCTTCAGAGGGCAATGGAATATGCTGCCAGCAATTGGCAAGAAGCCTATATGTATGTATTGGCATCTCATTGAAAGCACAGTTTGCCAGTGTAAAGTTTAGCCTTCCCAATTAACTTCTATCCAATCGAGAAACTCAGTGTTTCAAAAACTCGACAGCAAAAAAGCTGGCATGTAATTGGAAAGTTATATTTCTTTCACCACCTTAAATTAAGTACTTTCCACTTCGTCTGTATATGATTTGGCTTTAAATGATGCTTGCAGTCACTTACACTGGCAGACAGCAAGAGCTGCAGATGCTGGTGTCAGAGTCAATAGAGTGTGGAGCTGGAGGAACACAGCAGGTCAGACAGCATTAGAGGAGTAGGAGAGTTGACGTTTCATGCCTAGACCCTTCATCAGGACTGATGAAGGGTCTAGGCCCGAAACATTGACTCTCCTACTCTCTGATGCTGCCTGAACTGCTGTGATCCTTCAGCTCCACACTGTATCGACACTTGCGCTGGCATTTCTTCAAGTGCAATCAACGTGTTCAAGCAGAGCAAGATAGCTGTCTCCCTGAGCCGTCTCCACACTCAACTGGCAGATGGCAAACAAGGAGTTACTTATGGCTGAAGGGCAGATTTCATCACACATTGCAAAAGGCTACTTATACCCGAACTGTATGGAACTGTGCAAGTGAGATTGGCTGTGTCCGTATGGCATGGAACCACAAAAGCAGTGAATGGGCTGAAGGATAAGCCAGGCAAAGGTGTTCCATGTAGGGAAATGCTGCAATCAGTTTAGAGGAATGGGCTCCAGTCAGTCTCGGGGTGTGGGGAATGGAGCTCCAATCAGTTTGAGAGTTAGGGTCCAGTCAATTCAAGGTTTGCTATTTAGACAGTGCCATCATGCTAAGGCCACATCTTTAGCGTGCTGCCTTCAGCCTCCCCGAAGATAAGCTGATTTGATTGGTATGATAAGGTGCACTGGCTACTTTCAGTACCCTGGGCAATGCACACTGCCATCATGTCATAGTGCTCACAAGGAGCTGTTCTTTCAAACTATTTAGGATTTAGCTTCCCATGAAATGCATGTGGCTTGTGGAGCTGACCAGGTGAAGATCTCCCTTAGGCATGACATGGTACCCTGGCAGCGTGAAAGTCCAGGTGGCCCTATGAGTATGAAGATGCAAAAGGAAGATGATGGCATTTGTTCTTGAGGAGGGCAGAGACTATTCATCAACTTCTTGTACTGCGTCCCATTTCTCTTATTCCGACTTGAAGCTCCTATGCAAACTTGGCCCAGGGTGCTCTCCTCTGATGACTGGGACTTCTTTCTGCCAGCGGTGGGAAAGAAAATTTCATTTCTGCTTGAATGGACTGGAGCAAAGTGCCTGGAGAGGATACCATCTTGTTGTCTCACAGTTATCTCTGGATGGTCTGGAGTGCTGGGGGGGAAGGGGTTATAATGATGATGACAGGCTTTTTTTGAGGTCCTGACATGCAACAAGTGACATGGGGGGAGGGGGTGTCTTTAAATATGGCGCCAGAACTTTTAACCATACAATTTGCCAGTGGAAACGAGAACATTTGCCTCCCAGCTGCATACGAAATGTGATGAAAACTGGTGATTCCTCCAGAAATTTTGCCACGTCCTTGGTAGAAGTGACATCATCTAAGATGTCCACCACCTTTCTCTAAACCCAAAATGAGAAATCCTGGCTATTGTCTGAACTGATATGCTATCACAGCATTTTGAGTGCAGTGCTATGTGCTCAGATGTTCTAGTCACCACTGAGTTCAAGAAGAGGTGGAATAAAGTGGCACATGCCTTCACAATGTTACTTATTATGTTTGGAGAGTTTTTTTTTAATGTTCAAATCTTTCAAGGGGTTAGTGAGTGAGTGAGTAGGTGTCGTAGGTGACTGTGACATTTACATTTGGGGATTTTTATGGTGGTGGGGGAATAGTTCAATGGGAGGATAAATGGATCAGTTATGGGGTAGTCAGGTGGGGGGAGTCAGGTCAGATAAAGGTCAGTGGGATAGCTAAGCTGGGTCAAACAGAAGATAATTCATGAGGTCAGTTGTGGTTGTCAGTTCAGTTACTCTGGCTAAGCAAGACATTGAACTAGTTAACCAGTGTAACATTTCCAAAGTAAGTACATAGGTAAGGCCCCTTGCATCGATCCCACGTCCCTTGCACTGAACTTATTGTTGGAGACTGCCATGGAGTGTCCCAGGCAGCAGAAATCAACCCATCGAAAGTTAAACACCCCAAACAATTTCAGCACATATATGAATGTAGAATGCCCGCAGAGCCCTGACAGCATTTCCCAATGTACACCCATCTCGGAGGATTCGGAAACTGGAAGATTTGGGAAATTATGTCTGATACTGTAAATTCACATGGGAATTCTAGGTTCCCAGATGTACCAGCAGTAGGAAAATATGAGCAGATACATATTTTCATGCAAAGATTTAGTTTTTAAAAATTGCCTTACATTGATTACAATACTGTGTTCCTTGAATGCATGTTGCGTTTTTCACTTTCTAACATTTTTGGCAAGACTAATGTCAACAGCAATGGCAGCCAAGAACATACTTTTGAAATTAATAATTTTGTAGTATGGAACATGAGTATTGCTGAAAAATAGAGACATTTTATCAAAGCTTTTAATCTTGCATTCATCAGGATAATTTGCAAGAACACCAACATTTATAGCGTATGAAAGAAAAGTACTGATTGTTTGGCAAGTCAACTTTGATCAGTAGAAGCATTTCCATGGAGAATGCAGCAGTTAATGATGATTGTTTGTTAACTGCCAGGTTTTATTTAGATTTTATGCCATGCAGGCTGATATATATTTCTGTATTAGCCAGTTAGGATAAAGGGATAAAGATTCGATTAGCTGGCATGGTTTTATTAATCTCTTTGCTTTCTTTCTCAAAATTATACTTCAAAGTGTCACATTACATTTTTTGGGGCATTTTACAGCAATGTAGACAACTTGTTCTACAGAGCAGCCAAAAAAATGGCTCACTGCCCGTTTTATGCTGGCCAGTGATCTCAAAGGAGCTTTCTGCTAGAATGCCTGTCTCTTGTAGATGGTAGGCCCTTTTAATATGCTGATCACATTTTCATCTGCACATAGAACACAATAACTTACTGATAGCCTGTATTAAGATGGTATTGACAGTTGTAAGAGTCTGATACTTAAATGTTAGAAATAGTAATTCTAAAACTCAATTTCCATCTGAAAATATAGTTAGAATCTCCAGTCAATGCCATTTTTAACAGGTCTCATCCCTCTTCCTAGAGCTTTAGGAATGTGTAAAAGTGGGAACTCTGAATTCAAAGTCTCAGAGCAAATCTGTGCTTGTACATCAAATGTCCAAACTGGTATGAAGCAAACTAAGAGATTACACAAAGAACATTCAGTTTGGGACGTTTCTCAGAGGGTCCCTAAACTCAGCCAAGCACCAACATTTTTAAACCATTATCCTGGGCTCAGTAAATGTTTTCATATATTAATCGAAGTTTCAGCATTGGAGTAATTACCGTGATTGCTGGTTTCCTGTAACTCCATTTTCTGTGAATTTCTTTTCATATTACTCATTCTCAAGTTTTTTAAAAAAAATTTTCTTTTTTTAATCACATCAGAAGTCATGTTTCCAGATGCTGTTGATGTCAATCTTGTTCAACTTCTTCTAACCCAACTGTGCAACTTTAGCTGTTCCATTGCGCTTCCTCCTCAAAATCATGGCTGTTTGTCCACTAGCAGGTTCAGTTCCCAGTCATTATTCAACGAGGATGGGCTCTCTATGGTTTTTGAACGATCTCTGTCACAGGTTTCCTCTGCTTGCGTCTAAAAAGCCACCACTAAGCTCACCCAGAAAAAAAAACTTGAGAGGTTAAATCTGTCTTAGGATATTGTGCAAAATGCGTTACAGTAAATTGGCAGCCCATTTTACAACCTGCCCAATCTTCTTTTCTATTGAAATCAATGTTATTCAAGAATTAAGCAAGCAATTGATTCATTATTGCCCATCTTGTATTACTTTCTATTATGAATTTCACTACTTTCATGCCAGAAGATACAGACCAGGTGTTTTCACATTTTAAGTAGAAACCATTTGCACTTTTGGTTGCTGAACTGTATTAATATAGTATTAGTTTCCTATAGAATTGATAAAATGTGGAGTTGGAGAAGCACAACAGGAGGAGCAGGAAAGTTGACGTTTTGGGTGCGGACTCTTCATCAGTTTCCTATAGAATGTCAATTTCAAATAATTTCCCTATTTGAAAAGGTTTCACAATCTTAATGTTTGATTCAAAACAAATCATTGGCTGTTTTTTTAACTTCAAAGGAGTGAGTATAAGGAAGCAGATGTTATGTTGCAGCTGCACAAACCCTGATTAGACCCCACTTGGAGGACTGTTAGCAGATCTGGGTACTACATCTTAGGAAGGATATATTGACCTTGGAGGGAGTATGACATTGATTTGCATGTTACTTGGATTTCAGGGGTTACATTATGAGGAGACATTACACAAATTGGGCCTGTTTTCTCTAAAATTTAGAAGGTTAGGAGGCGATCTGATTGAAGTTTTCAAGACAATAACAGGTAAAGACGGGGTAGTTAAAGATAAACTATTCACACTGGTTGGAGATTCTGGCACTAGGAGACATAGTTGAAAAATTAGGGTCAGACTGTTTCGGAGAGATGAAAGGAAGCACTTCTTGGGAGGTTGGTAGATGTTTGAAACTTTCTTTGACAAACAGCAGTGGATGCTAGATCAGTTGTTAACTTTAAATCTGAGATAGATACATTTTTGTTCGCAAAGTCGTGAAAGGATTTGGACCAAAGGCAGGTATGTGGGAATAGGCCAAAGATCAGCTATGATTTCACTGAATGGCAGAATAAGCTTGGGGGTGTTGAATGGCCTACTCCTGTTTCTATGAAAGGACTTCTAGATCAATGATGTTGTCATTATGATATGCTTGTTATTCAGGCATTGTAAGTTAATAATCAAAATTCTGCAGGGGTCTGCACCCCTGCTAAAGCAGGAAATTTGCCAACAGCAATGCAGCTCTTCATTGGAACCCTCCAAAGAGGCACGGTTGAAGATTGTAAATGAAAATTATTACTCACGAGATTTCTCCAGTATTTGCATTTTGTTTTGGAACATGTTGCTTTAATAAGACTTTAAAATATGCATGGGTGGTGTGATTAAATTTTACATTGTGTAAGGCACTACTTTCTGTGACTTAAATAAGCTTAAAAGTCTCAGTGACAAAAGATCTTAAGACAACCAGGTAAATACTGATAACAGTGAAGAAGACTTCATCAGGTTACACAGAAATGTATGAGCAAGTATTTGAAGTAAAATCATATTTATTGAGCTTAGCTTATTTTAGAAAATGGCCAATCAGTAGAAGCAGCAACAATATAATGAAATGCTAATATGGGCCAATGCATGCTAGTCTGAGAACTAACAATGGGCTATTGACACGCAAAGAATTATGCTTTATACCAGTGAACCTTTCATCATAACACTGGCCACTTGTTCAATTTCTTTGCCATTCAGGACTAAAAATTTAATAAGTCATCACCCTGCAATATATTCTTCTTTCGTTGATATGCTGAATGAAAAATGTACCAAAGTTATCTTGCTATCCCCACTTATCTGTCTAAGTATGTTCAGAAACATTCAAATAAATTTCAGTACTTGTCTCATTGTTTAATAAGTAGGCTATCAACTATTAGCCACAGAAATATAACTCTCTTCTTACTGTCCAGTTTTCTATATTTGACAAGAGATCTGTTCTATCAGGTTCCTCTTTAGCTCCAATGTTTGTCCAAGTTTCCACCAAAGTTTCCAAGTTCAGTTTCCAGTCCCGATGAAGGGTTCAGACCCAAAATGTTGACTTTCCTGCTCCTTTGATGCTGCCTGACATGCTGTGCTCCTCCAGCTCCATATTTTATCGACTCTAACTTCCAGCATCTGCAGTCCTTACTATATCCTGAGTACTACGTCTGCTGTGTAGGACTCAGATATTGACTTCGAAGTCCCAGGATATTACAAAAGGATTGCACAATCTAACATATTGGAGCCTCTGCTGACAACTATAAAAACATCCATTGAAGCTCACCTTGCTGCCTTGGAATCTCATGGCTGTCACAATTTAGGGGAAACAATCCTCAATGAAATAGTCTATGAGTGCTCTGACAAGTAAGAGAACTGGAGCATGGTGCTTCACCACTTACTCATGCTCCTGGCCATAGGTAAGAAAGGTTTTAAAGAGCTTTTGTGGTCAATACGAAGGCTGTAATTTGTCAATATGGTTTGTGTAAAGGTGGTACACAGAATGAGTGCAGGATGAGTGTCATGTCTACTGCCAGGCTATTGAGCATGGATCTATAGGATATGCTGTCTGTGATTGTAAATCAGTTGCATTCTGATAGATTGATAGATACTAAGATGGTAATAAGGTGCATACAAGATAATATGTATACAGTCAATGGCATCTTTGTACGTCTGTTGTCTGGGCAAAGCCTAGTGCTGTCTTGTCCAGCTTCAATCTGTTGTTAGGATCCCCAACTAGATTCCCAAGTCTGGGCTTCTTCTCATTAGGGATCAAAAACTTATTGTTTAAAAATAATCAAAATTTGATATCATGAGGACTTACTAAAAGAAACCCCTAAGTTTCCTTAGTTATTAAAACAAACAAAATAAAACTGACAATATCAAGTCAGAAAAAGCAAACAATCTACAATATTTATCTTCTCCTCTAATATTCAGACTTAACACATGGTAAATACAAATTAACAAACAAACTGTGATCAAAAAAAAGACAGCAAACTGAAAGGTGGATGCAACAAGCCAGATCCTTTAGATTTGTCAGTGATCTACCCAAATGGCAGTAATTATATGAATCACAAATAAACTACAACATGAATGTTGGTGAAAAGGTAAATGTTAGTGAATGCATGAGTGACAAATGACTGAATGGGTAGGATAGGGACCTGGGTGAGTTAAGTGGGTAATGTGGGAAATTGGTGTGGTCTACGCTGGTAAGGGTTGCAGACTGATAAGATGGCAGGGGATGGTTGATGGACAGAGTCAGAGGAGTGGTTGGAGCATGTCAGGAGGGATAGTCAATTGGGTTGACATTTGGAAGGTGAAGGCTAGTCAGCTCAATTTGGAGTGGTACATGGTAATCAGGAGAAGTAGTTTGCTTGGGTTGAGGTTCTAGTCGTAGGGTCAGCAAAGATAGTCTGGTGGCCAGGATGGGAGTAGTTGAAGGGGGGCTGGGAAGTGGTTGGGGCAGGGGGAGCTGTCAATGTGAGTGACTGTTGGTGGGGGGGAGCTTATCTCTGTTAGAGTTAGATTATGATTTTTCTATCTAACATTTCCTCAGTAACTGTTCAGGTAAGTCTAATGGAATTGTTTGAAGTCTCTGATGCTTATTCAGTCTTGCAGACTTTTGCAAGGGCCTTACAGCTCACAGAAATTGCCTTTCAGAAGTTCAAATGTTTTGGGCAATTCTATGGAAGTCAACAAGTCTGGACTTTCTTGAGGTCCTGACTCCCACCGTGGGTCACTTATGGTCTAGAAACTGGAGGATCTGGGCTAAAATGTAACTTTTTCTCTTGACTTAGACAGCCTTGATGATACATGGGTGTAATGGAAACTGGGAGATGATGTTGATCACCTGTTACAGTCAGCAAGAATTCCCCAGCATAAAAGTCAAGGGCCAACTTTGACTGTGACAACTATAATAGTGCAGTCTATGGCCTGCTTCAAGGTTCAAGTTATGAGTATAATAGGTGATGTATCCTGGTTACAGTTTCATTGTGAGGTCAAGGTATTTGAGACATTGGTCCTAAGGAAAACTGAATACTGTCTGAATATCCATGTGGAAATGTTATCCTGTAGAGTATCTTCCTCTTCCATTTGTAGCCAGCTGTTCTGGCTCTCTGATGTCAACACTGTTTTCCATTGTCCTTCAGCCCTGAAACTGTCCCATCATCCACGACTGTAGCCAAACTAGCTGAGAAGCAGTGAACAGTAGTACGCAAGTGAAATATTTTTGCTCCTAGACAAACTGAACTTTTGGAGTGATGAAATTCACTGTATAAAACAGAAGTGAACAAGCAGTCTGAAATTACAGACCAACTAAATTGTAATGAAATTGTACAATGAAACAACATTAACAGATTTACCAATATAAGTAAAAAGGACATATTTTCCACAGTTACTTTATACAAAATAAGTAAATATTACTTCTTTGCACTTATCTGCCCAACATTACATACATGTTTGAGCATATATGAATGCTACTTTGATAGTATTATTTTTGGACAGAATGAAAATCTGAGCTAATTTTCAAATTGGTTGCAGCAAACTTAGTGTGGAATTTCCCGATTTTGATACTTTTGGCACATTCTTTCTCCTGCTCAACCTATTTAGTGAAGTTGCAATATACCAAGCCATTTTTCACACATATTACAACAAGTCTAAATCACCTTCTCTAGCAAATTGATTGGTTGTAGCAAAGTTCAACACATATGGTACACCTCCCCCTTTCCACTAAACAAGGAAAAAAAAGGAACTGTGGATATTGGCAATCAGAAACAAAAACAGAAACTGCTGGAAAAACTCAATAGGTCTGGCAGTATCTGTGGACAGAAAGCAGAGCTAATGTTTTGGGTCCAGTGACACTTCTTCAGAACTGAAGTGACGTTTCTAGGGTCTGAAGGATTTTTTCTCCATTTTCCTTCTCCATTCCTCTTCCTCCCATCCACCTTACCACCACATCTTACTTGCTCATGGAACGTGCCTATTCCTAATTGGTTTGAGTAACTGCACTCATTGGGGTGGCAGGCGCAACCACAGTGCTGTGGTTAGGAAGTGATTTTGATCCCTCCCCCCTTTCACTTTTCCTCCTCATTCTGTTCAGGATTCCTCCCATAAACACCTCTCACTACTCGTTCCATTCCTCCAAATTTCATCAAGACCCCTCCCATCCACATCCATCTCACTCCATCCACACTTCCCCCCCCCCCCCCCCCCCCCCCCCCCCCCCCCCCCCCCCCCCC
>NW_025972737.1:0-9508 GCF_021869965.1 Rhincodon typus
CAAGACAACAAGGTGCAGAGCTGGGTGAACACAGCAGGCCAAGCAGCGTCATAGGAGCAGAAAGGCTGACCCTGAAGGGTCTAGGCCCGAAACGTCAGCCTCTCTGCTCCTATGATGCTGCTTGGCCTGCTGTGTTCATCCAGTCCTGCACCTTGTTGTCTCTGCTATTCAGTAAGATTGTGGCTCATCAGATTATGGCCTTAACTGTATTTTCCCTGCTTCCATTAATGCTGAACCTAAAACAAAGTATTGACCCTGCCAATCCAGAACCTCTATCTCATTCGTCTAAACTCTAATTATTCACCTTATTCCAGCTGTGGTCTGAATAGATCCTTGCATAGTTCTAGCAAAACCTTCCTACTCGTACTCCATTCGCTTTGAAATAAAGACCAACATTCCATTTGCCTTCCCTATGACCCACTGAATGTAAAAATGTCACCCCCAACAAACAGGGGTACCATGGTGGCTCAGTGGTTAGCACTGCTGCCATAAAGCTCCAGCGACCTGGATCCAATTCCACCCTCGGGTGACTCTAGAGTTTGCACATTCTCTCCACATCTGCATGGATTGCCTCCCACAGTCCAAAGATGTGCAAGTTAGGTGGATTGATCTATGCTAAATGGCCCATAGTGTCGAGGGATGTGCAGGCAAAGTGGACTAGCCATGGGTAATGCAGTGTTAAGAGGATGCTCTTCAGAGGATTGTTGTGGACGCAGTGGGCCAAATGACCTGCTTCCGCACTGTAAGGATCCTATGAAATATATGCACGAATAATAGGGTTGTAATAGTAGGGGATTTTAACTTTCCAAACATAGACTGGGACTACCATAGTGTTAAGGGTTTGGACGGTGAGGCATTTGTTAAATGTGTTCAAGAACATTTTCTTTATCAATATGTAAATGTACCTACTAGAGATGAAGCAAATCTTGACCTTTCTTTGGGAAATAAGGCAGGGCAAGTGACTGGTATGTTAGTGGGGGAGCACTTTAGCACCAATGACCTTAATTCTACTGGTTTTAAAATAGTTATGGAAAAGCATAGGCCTTGTATAA
Source organism: Rhincodon typus (assembly GCF_021869965.1). Taxonomy (NCBI): domain Eukaryota; kingdom Metazoa; phylum Chordata; class Chondrichthyes; order Orectolobiformes; family Rhincodontidae; genus Rhincodon; species Rhincodon typus. The sequence continues at coordinate 1,053 of NW_025972737.1, forward strand.
AAGTTAAAGTTCTTAACTGGAGTAAGGCAAATTTTGACAGTATGAGACAGGAATTTTCAAAAGTTAATTGGCAAGAAGGCAGCTTTCAAATGTGAGGTAACAAGAGTTCAGAGGCATAGTGTTCCCGTTAGAGTGAAGGGAGTAGAGAACAATGGATGAATAAAGATATTGAGGTTTTGGTCAAGAATAAGAAGGAATCATATATTAGGTATAGACAACTGGGATCAAGTGAACCTCTTGAAGAGTATAAGGGGTGTACAGGCCTTCCTTAGAAGGAGATCAGCAACGGGGACTCATTGCAGCCCAGAGACTAGAACACCTTACAGAAACCCCAGAGACCTTAAGAAAACCCAGAGCCATGCTTGACAAGAAAAGATATAAGGTTGAACATTATTTCTTATTTTTCTGTCAATTGAACAGAAGATAAAGCTCGATTTAAGCAATTTCCTTTTATTCATCTTGTAATCAAAAATGGCACTAGATTGTACATGTGACAATATGTGACAATAAAGCAAAGATATTTGTATCACCTACAGCCATGGGTGTGGTGCCAGGGGACTGAAGGATGGACAACATTGTGCCTTTATTTAATGAAGGCTGTAAGGAGAAGCCCAGAAACTGTAGACCAGTGAGTCTGACAGCGGTGGGTAACTTGTCAGAGGAGATCCTGAAAGATAGGATTTACATGCATTTAAAGAGGCAAGGACTAATTAGGGTTAATCAGCAAAGCTTTGTGCGTGGGAAATCGTATCTCACAAACTTGATTGAGTTTTTTTTTTGAGGAAATAACCAAAAAGATTGATGAGGACAGAGTGGCAGATGTTGTCTACATGGATTTTAGCAAACCTTTTGACAAGGTTCCACATGGCAGAACTCTTACGTTCTGTCTGAAAATGGGACCCTGAGCTTCCAGTTGCCTGTCACGTCAACATACCACCTTGTTCCCTGACCAACATCTCTGCCTCAGGCTTGCTGCAATGCTCCAGAGAAGCTCAGCGTAAGCTGGAAGAACAGCATTTCATTTTCACTTGGGAACTCTACAGCCTTCTGGACTTAATATTCTAGTCCAACAACTTAATGGCTTGAGCTCCTTCCTTGTCCTTACTTCAACCACGACCAAGCTCCCCCCGCCAACCTCCAACCACATCCATGGCCATCTGGAATCTTCCTCTCCTCTCCTTCCCTCTGACTCCATGCTGTCCCCAACCCCTCCTCCTGTTGGGTATTCACCATCCCTCCTAACCTTCCACTCTCTGATGCTGAACATTTTGTACTCAGCAAAGGTTCCAGCTTTATTCCTCTGCGTCCCCACCTTAACAAATTTCAGGCACAACATGACGTCAAACTCTTCTTCCGCCATCTTCGCCTCCATGCCCATTCCTTTGGGCAGGAGTCCTCTCCCCATCCCACAGACCCCTTTGCCCAGTTCCAACACTCCCCCTCTAACTGGACCCTTCCTTCTGGCCTTTTACCTGCACTTGATCTGTTCATTGAGAACAGTCGATGTGATATTGGTCACCTCAATATCTCTGCCCCCCACCCCCATCACCAAATCCAACCTATCTCCCTTTGAACTGACTGCACCCTGTATGCTTAGATCTAACCTTACCTTGTTATTAAGCCTGCCAATAAGGGTGGTGCTATTGTAGTCTGGTGTACTGACCTCTACATTGCAGAGGTTGAGCATCAGCTACCAGATACCTCCTCCTATCTTCCCCTGGACCATGACAAATCAGACCATTGTATCAACTATGGTAACTGATCTCATTTCATCTGGTGACCTCCCCCACTCCGTCTTGGGTGATAGTCCCCCAGCCCCACACAGCTTGATTCTACCTCCTTCCAAAAATTGACAAACAGACTGTCTGGGCAGACCCATTGTTTCAGCCTGCTCCTGCCCCACAGAACTCATCTCTTCCGACCTTGACTCAGTCTTCTCTCCCCGGTCCAATCCCTACCCACGTACATCCGTGAATCCTCCGACGCTTTACGCCAGTTTCAAAACTTCCAGTTTGCCGGTTCCAGCCACCTCCTCTTTACCATGGACGTGGAATCCCTTTACACGCCCATTCTCCACCAGGAGGGTCTTAGGGCTCTCTGCTTCTTCCTGGAGCAAAGACCTGAACCATCCCCACCCACCACTACCACCCTCTGCTTGGCTGAGCTCGTCCTCACACTCAACAACTTCTCTATAATTCCTCTCATTTTCTTCGGGTCAGATGGGTGGCCATGGGTACCGCATGGGCCCTAGTATGCCTGTCTCTTCATGGGATACATGAAACGTTCCTGGTTCCAGTCCTATTCCGGTCCCCACCCACAACTCTTTCCCTGATATATTGATGATATCATCGGTGCTGCTTCCCTTTCTCGTCCAGAATTGGAAATTTTCATCGATTTTCCTTCCAATTTCCACCCAGCCCTCACTTTCACCTGGTTTATCTCTGACTCCTCCTTTCCATTCCTCGACATCTCTGTTTCCATTTCTCAGGATAGACTGGTCACTAATACCCACTATAAACCCACTGAGTCCCACAGCTACCTGGACCATACATCCTCACACCCCGCTTCCTGTAAAGATCCATCCCATTCTCTCAGTTCCTCTGTCTTTGTCGCATTTGTTCTGATGAGGCCAATTTTGACAAGGGAGCCTCCAAAATGTCCTCCACCTTCCTCAATCGAGGATTCCCCAGCACCATTGTCGACAAGGCCCTTAACTGCGTCCTAACCACCTCCCGCACTTCCGTCCTCACCCCCTCTCTTCTCTCCTGCAACAGCGATAGGGTTCCCCTTATCCTCACCTACCATCCCACCAGCATCCACATCCAGAAGATCATCAGACGCCATTTTCGCCACCTCCGGTGAAATGCCACCACCAGACACACATTCCCCACCCCTCCCTTCCTTTGTCTGTCTTCCGGAGGGACTGGTCCTGCCAGGACACCCTGGTCCACTCTTCCTTCATTCCCAACATGCACCCACCACCCCACAGCACCTTCCCCTGTAACCGGCAAAGGTGCAATACCTGTCCATTTACCTCCTCCCTCCCCAGTGTCCAAGGGCCCAAACGTACCTTTCAGGTGAAGCAATATTTCACCTGCACTTCCCAGAATCGAGTCTACTGTGTTCGCTGCTCACAATGTGGTCTCCTCTACATTGGGGAAACAAAGCTCAGACAGGGTGACAATTTTGCAGAACATCTACGTTCTACCCGCAAAAAAGGCCCTGAGCTACCATTTTAACACACCACCCTGTTCCCTGGCCAACATCTCTGTCTCTGGCTTGCTGTAGTGTTCCAGAAAAGCTCAACACAAGCTGGAAGAACAACACCTCATTTACCGCTGAGTGACCATGCAGCCCTCTGCAACTCAATATCGAGTTCAATAATCCTATGTCCTAGCCCCCTACCCCACACACCGGGTCTTGTTATCACATAGTCTGCCATTACACACGACCTATTGTTAGTCACAAACAGTCCCCATTAACAGCTATTCACCCTCCTAGCCAGATTGGTATCAACTCCTTTGTCTATCCAACTGTTCTTCTCTCTCTTCAGGCTGTATCCTTTTATCCTATCGTTTACTCCCTATCCCATTCCCCTCCCTATTTTCTGCAATATGAACCAACGTTTTCCCAGCTACCATCCGTTCTGAGGAAGGGTCACTGGACCCGAAACATTCACCCTGATTTTCTCTTCACAGATGCTGCCAGACCTGCTGAGCTTTTCCAGCAACTTCTGTTTTTGTTCTTGATTTACAGCATCCACAGTTCTTTCGGATTTTATATAAATACTAAGTTATCCCGGAGCAGTGTTTTTACAGCCATTTTCTGGGTCTGTAGGTTGTTAAGGTGCAAAGATGGCATTTAGTAAAATGATGTGCTCTTCCTGTTGAATGTGGGGGATTAGGGAAAATTTCAATGTTCCTGATGATTATGCCTGTAGGAAGTGTGTTTGGTTGCGAATCCTATTGGATTGCATGGATCGGTTTGAGTGGCAGTTAGAAGCAATGAGGAATTTACAGAAGCTGAGGTATAATGGATGGCTGTTTCAAAAAGGGAGAAGAACTGCAGATACAGAGATAGTAGGAAGTGCAGATGCTGGAGAATCTGAGATAACAAGGTGTAGAGCTGGATGAACACAGCAAGCCAAGCAGATTCAGAGGAGCAGGAAGGTTGACGTTTCGGGCCTAGACCCTTCTTCAGAAATGGGGGAGGGGAAGACGGTTCTGAAATAAATAGGGAGAGAGGGGGAGGCGGATAGAAGATGGGTAGAGGAGAAGATAGGTGGAGAGGAGACAGACAGGTCAAAGAGGCGGGGATGGAGCCAGTAAAGGTTAGTGTAGGTGGGGAGTTAGGTAGGAGATATGTCAGTCCAGGGAGGACGGACAGGTCAAGGGGGTGGGATGAGGTTAGTAGGTAGGAGATGGGGGTGGGGCTTGAGGTGGGAGGAGGGGATAGGTGGGAGGAAGGACAGGTTAGGGAGGCGGGGACGAGCTGGACTGGTTTTGGGATGCGGTAGGGGGAGGGGAGATTTTGAAGCTTGTGAAGTCCACATTGATACCATTGGGCTGCAGGGTTCCCAAGCGGAATATGAGTTGCTGTTCCTGCAACCTTCGGGTGGCATCGTTGTGGCACTGCAGGAGGCCCAGGATGGACATGTCATCTGCGGAATGGGAGGGGGAGTTGAAATGGTTCACGACTGGGAGGTGCTTAGCCGAACTCGTCCTCACCCTCAACAACTTCTCTTTCAATTCCTCCCACTTCCTACAGACAAAGGGGGTGGCCATGGGTACCCGCATGGGCCCAAGCTATGCCTGCCTCTTTGTAGGTTACGTGGAACAATCCGTCTTCCGTACCTACTCTGGCCCTAAATCCCACCTCTTCCTCCGTTACATTGATGACTGTATCGGCACTGCCTCGTGTTCCCACGAGGAGCTCGAACAGTTCATCCACTTCACCAACATTTTCCACCCCAACCTTAAGTTCACCTGGACCATCTCCAACACCTCTCTCTCCTTTGTGGATCTCTCTGTCTCCAAATCCGGCAACCACCTAGAAACCGATATCCATTTCAAGCCCACTGACTCCCACAGCTACCTAGAATACTCCTCCTCCCACCCACCTTCCTGCAAAAATGCCATCCCCTATTCCCAATTCCTCCGCCTCCGCCGCATCTGCTCCCAGGATGAGGCATTCCACTCCCGTACATCTCAGATTTCCTCGTTTTTCAAGGACCGCAACTTCCCCCCCTCAGTGGTCGAGAACGCCCTCGACCGTGTCTCCCGCATTTCCCGCAACTCATCCCTCACACCCCCTCCCCACAATAACAACCAAAAAAGAATCCCCCTCGTCCTCACGTACCACCCCACCAACCTCCGGATCCAATGCATCATCCTCTGACACTTCCGCCATCTGCAATCCGACCCCACCACCAAAGACATTTCTCCCTCCCCACCCTTATCTGCTTTCCAGAGGGACCACTCTCTCTGTGACTCCCTTGTCCGCTCTACACTTCTCTCCAGCCCCACCTCACCCGGCACTTTTCCCTGCAACCGCAGGAAGTGTTATACCTGCCCCTACACCTCCCCCCTCACCCCCATCCCAGGCCCCAAGAAGACTTTCCACATCAAGCAGATGTTCACCTGCACATCTGCTAATATGGTGTACTGCATCCGCTGTTCCCGTTGTGGCCTCCTCTACATTGGGGAAACCAAGCGGAGGTTTGTGGAGCGCTTTGCAGAACACCTACGCTCAGTTCGCACTAAACAACTGCAACTCCCAGTCACGAACCATTTCAATTCCCCCTCCCATTCCTCAGACGACATGTCCATCCTGGGCCTCCTGCAGTGCCACAACGATGCCACCCGAAGGTTGCAGGAACAGCAACTCATATTCCGCTTGGGAACCCTGCAGCCCAATGGTATCAATGTGGATTTCACAAGCTTCAAAATCTCCCCTCCCCCTACCGCATTCCAAAACCAGCCCAGCTCGTCCCCACCTCCCTAACTGTCCTTCCTCCCACCTATCCCCTCCTCCCACCTCAAGCCCCACCCCCATCTACTAACCTCATCCTGCCCCCTTGACCTGTCCGTCCTCCCTGGACTGACCTATCTCCTCCCTACCTCCCCACCTACACTCACCTTTACTGGCTCCATCCCCGCCTGTTTGACCTGTCTGTCTCCTCTCCACCTATCTTCTCCTCTATCCATCTTCTATCCACCTCCCCCTCTCTCCCTATTTATTTCAGAACCCTCTTCCCCTCCCCCATTTCTGAAGAAAGGTCTAGGCCTGAAACGTCAACCTTCCCGCTCCTATGACGCTGCTTGGCCTGCTGTGTTCATCCAGCTCTACACCTTGTTATCCCAGAACTGCAGATAGAGTCAGGTAGATGGGTTATCTCCAAGGAAGGTAGGAGAGGTAGGGAGATAGTACAGGAGTTCCCTGTGGCTGTCCACATCTCAAACAATTATGCTGTTTTGGAAAATGTTGGGGTAATGGACTTGGGGAAATGTAGTACCGACAGCCAAGTTTCTGATACTGAGACTGATTCTACTGTAATGAGGGGTATGTCAGATTCCAAGCGATTGATTGTGATAGGGCACTCTCTAGTCAGAGGCACAGATAGATGTTTCTGCGGCTAACAACGAGACATCAGAATGGCGTGTTGCCTCCCTGGTGCCAGGATCGAGGATATCTCGGAGAGGGTGCGGAATATTCTCAAAGGGGAGAGGGACCAGCAGGAGGTCGTTGTACTCATTAGAACTAATGACAAGGGAGGAGAAAAGGACAAGGTTCTGAGGAAAGAATTTAGGAAATCAGGCAGGAATTTAAAAAGTAGGTCCTCAAGGGTAGCAATATCTGGATTACTCCTGGTGCCATGAAATAGTGAGAGTAGGAATAGAAGGATACAACAGATGAACATGTGGCTGAGGAGCTGGTGTAGGGGAGAAGCATTCACATTTGTGGATCATTGGAATCTCTTCTGGTATAAGAAGGACGGATTGCAACTGAATTGGAAAAGGACTAATATACGGGGGCGGGGGGCAGCGGGGGGTGGGGAAGGGGATTGGTGGTATTTGCTACAGCTGCTCAGGAGGATATAAACTAATAAGGGGTTTGGGAGGGATGGGGGTGTGGAACCAGGGAATTGATGAGAAAAGAGATCACTCTGAGACTGGTGCAGTTGGGAAAAGGAGCGAGTCAAGCAGCAGAAAATGACGTCTGACTGATAAATTAAATTGCATTTACCCAAGGGGTAACATTACTGCTGTACGTAGGGAGGATTTTCCTGGGACTATGTCCAGGGAAGTTATTTGGGTGCAGCTGAGAAATAAAAAAGGAATACTCACCTTATTGGAATTGTACTATAAATCCTGCAATAGTCAGTGGGAAATTGAGAAGCAAAATTTGTGAGGAGATCGCAGTTATTTGGAAGAATAAGAGGGTGGTAATGGTAGGGGATTTTAACTTTCCAGACATAGACTGGGTCTACCATACTGTTAAGGGTTTGGATGGACACAAATTTGTTAAGTGTGTGCACGAAAATTTTCTAATTTCAGAATGTGAATGTACCTACTAGAGAAGGAGCAACATTTGATATACTGTTGGGAAATGAGGCTGGGCAGGTGACTGAGGTGTCAGTGGGGGAGCACTTTGGGGCCAGTGACCATAATTCTATTACTTTTAAAATAGTGATGGAAAAGGATAGACCAGATCTAAAGTTAAAGTTCTAAATTGGAAGAAGGCCAATTTTGCCAGTATTACAAAAGTCGATTGGGTGTGGATATTTGCAGGTAAAGGGATGGGCGGGAAGTGGGAAGCCTTCAAAAAGGAGATAATGAGATTCCAGAGACAGTATGTCCCTGTTAGGGTGAAGGGCAAGGCCAATAGGTGTAGGGAGTGCTGGATGACTAGAGAAATTGAGGTTTTGGTCAAGAATGAGAAGGAAGCATATGTCAAGTACAGACAGCAGGAATAAAGTGAATCCCTATAAGAGTATAAGGGCAGTAGAGATAGTAGGAACTGCCGATGCTGGAGTCTGAGATAACAAGGTGTGGAGCTGGATGAACACAGCAGGCCAGGCAGCATCAGAGGAGCAGGAAAGCTGATGTTTCGGGTCTGGACTCTTCTACAGAAATGGGGGACAGGAAGGGGGCTCTGAAATAAGCACAGAGAGGGGGAGGCGGTGATAGAAGGTAGTAGTGGAGCAGATAGGTGGACAGAAGACTGACAGGTCAAGAAGGCGGGGATGAAGCCAGAAAGGTGTGTAGTTAGGGAGTTGGGATGGGGGTTGATCAGTGAGGAGGGAGGAGCGGATAGGTGGGAGAAAAGACGGACAAGTCAAGGAGGCGGGGACGAGCTGGGCTGGTTTTGGGATGAGGTCGGGGTGGGGAGATTTTGAAGCTTGTAAAGTCCACATTGAGACAACAAGGTGCAGGGCTGGATGAACACAGCAGGCC
>NW_025972738.1:0-9507 GCF_021869965.1 Rhincodon typus
GAGGGATGAGGTGCGGGAGATGTGGGAGACACGGTTGAGGGCGTTCTTGACCACCGAGGAGGGGAAGTTACGGTCCTTGAAAAACGAGGACAACTGAGATGTACGGGAGTGGAATGCTTCATCCTGGGAGCAGATGCGGCGGAGGCAAAGGAATTGGGAATAGGGGAAAGCATTTTTGCAGGAAGGTGGGTGGGAGGAGGAGTATTCTAGGTAGCTGTGGGAGTCGGTGGGCTTGAAATGAATATCGGTTTCTAGGTGGTTGTCTGATATGGAGACAGAGAGGTCCAGGAAGGGCAGAGAGGTGTTAGAGATGGTCCAGGTAAACTTAAGGTTGGGGTGGAAGGTGTTAGTGAAGTGTATGAACTGTTCGAGCTCCTCGTGGGAGCACGAGGCGGCGCCGATACAGTCATCAATGTAACGGAGGATCTTTTTTGCGAGCAGAGTGTAGATGTTCTGCGAAGCTGTCACCCAGTCTACGCTTCGTTTCCCCAGTGTAGAGGAGGAATGCAAAATGGAAGTTCCTGAGGATAGGGAGTCCAGAACCAAAGGTTAAACCTAAGGATACAGGATAGGCCATTTAGGACTAAGGTGAAGAGAAATGTCTTCGTCCAGAGAATGGTGAGCCTGTGGCACAGAAAGCAGATGAGGCCAAAACACAGTGTTCAGAAGAAGGAAAAAGATATAATGTTTCAAGCTAAAGAGATCAAAAGGTATGGGGAGAAAGTGGGAACATGGACAGAGTTGGATAATTATATTGAATGACAGAGCAGAATCAAAGGACTGAATGGTCTACTCCTGCTCCTATTTTTCTATCTTTCTATGATACAGTCTTTACATGTATATAACACAGTATAGCTGCAGCACCTCAAATCCAACAATCAGGGTTTTCAGAATCTCCTCCCATTTCTAAGAAACTGTACTAAAAACTTATGAAGTAGAAATGAAGAACTTTGTGCTGTGTGTGCACAAATCGTCGAAGTTGGCAGGACAGGTTGGAACAACTGGTAACAAGATAACACAGTGTGGAGCTGGAGGGACACAGCAGGCCAGGCAGCATCAGATGAGCAGAAAAGTTGATGTTTTGGGTCGGGACCCTTATGAGGGTGTTACTGGCCAGGCAGCATTTATTGCCCATCCCTAATTGTTCAGGGTCAACCACATTGCTGTGGGTCTGGAGTCACATGTAGGCCAGACCACATAAGAATGGCAGTTTCCTTCCCTAAAGGACATTAGTGAACCAGATGGGGTTTTTTTCCCCCCAATAATTAACAGTGGATTCCAGATATTTATTGCAAACAAATTCCATGCTGTGGCAGGATTTGAACTCAGGTCCCCAGAATGTTATCTGGGTCTCTGGATTAACAGTCCAGTGATAATACCACTAGGCCATCACCTCCTCTCCCCTAGATACCATGTTATTTGTAAATACAGGTAAAAGCAAAGAACCTGTGTAAAACTTTATAAATCACTGGTTCAGCCTCAACTGGAATAATACCCAATTCTGCACACCACGCTTTAAAAAGGATGCAAAGAAATTAAAGGGGATGCAGCAAAAATTCAAGAGAATGTTTCAGGTATAAGGAACTTCAAAAGGCACGTAACGACTATGATGAGTTGCAGATCAGTTGACTGGAAAGAATATTTTGCTCCTGTCTTCACTATAGAGAATACAAAAAAAATCCAAACTAACTGTAAATCAGGAGATGGAAGAGGAAGAGAGGTACAGAGAGGAAGAGAGGTACAGAGAGAAAGAGAGAAAGAGAGAGAGAGAAATTACAATCACAAGAGAAGTGGTATGAAGCAAAGTGATAGAACTGGAGTCTGACAAACTGGAGACAAAATTAAATCAAAATATCATTACTAGAGCAATGATGCACCCCAGCAATACTCCCTTCTACGCTGAATCTAAGGGTCCACTAAATTGCCAGTAATGGAGGATAAACTATTATTGAGTCTTAACAAACGGCACTTGTCTTACACAACAAGATGTAGTTTACTGCAATGATAGCAATAGGTACAAGTCACATTGACCAGTTATACATAACCAGCACAGTGGCTCAGTGGTTAGCACTGCTACCTCACAGCACCAGCGATCTGGGTTCAATTCCAGCCTTGGATGATTGTCTGTGTGGGTTTCCTCCCACAGTCCAAAGATGTACAGGCTAGATGGATTGGCCATGCTAAAGTGCCCATAGTATCTAGTGATGCACAGGCTAGGTGGATTAGCCGTGGGAAATGCAGGGTTACAGGGACAGGGTGGGATGCTCTTCAGAGAGTCGTGTGGACTGGATGTGCCAAATGGCCTGACATGCCTATCCCCATCAGGGCCTTATAGCAGAATGCTTCTTCTTCAACTGAAGACTGGATCACATCATCAGATTAGGTGCAGCCTAATGCAATCACCAACATTAACCTTTCAAAAACATTACCTCACACAATAGGTAGTGCACCCACCAGGAGAGTGACCAAAAAAGGGATTGGGATGGAAAATAAAAACCTCACAAAGAAAAATTAGCGTCATTCATGGTCAAAGTCAAGGTGGGTTGTTGAGTACAGAGGTCAAGCATGATCCAGTAACACCTCTTAACAAATGGATCCTTAAATGTAAAAATTAATGTCCTTCAGCTTTATGAGGACAGAAATTCAACAAAAAAAATCACTCTTTCAGGAGAAATTAGGAAAGAAATTATCAAAACTACTATTGCAATCTTCTCTGCAGCTCTGAGAAGGCAGTACAGTCAAACCTGACCTGTGAGGCCATAAGGAACAATCGAACTCTACAGTCTCGTCTCCTCAAACCCACAGAGTTGAAGAATGACTGCTGACTTATCAAAATATCAGGTATACATAAAAGCAAGGAGCAGGAGCAGGCAATTCAGCCCCTGAGCCTGCTCCATTATTCAATACAATCATAGCTGATCTCATCTCGGCCTCAACTCCACTTTCCAGCCCATTCTCCATAACCCTTCAACTCATTACCTGTCTATCAGCTCCTTAAATTTACTCAATGTCCCAGCATCCATTGCACACTGGGATAGTGAATTCCACAGATTCATGACATTTGAGGGAAGTAATTTCTCTTCATCTCTGTTTTAAATCTGCCAGCCCTTATTCTAAAACTATGATCTCTCATTCTGGATTGTTCCATGAGAGGAAACATCTTCTCTACATTTAACTTGTCAATCACCTTAGCATCTTCTATATCTCATTTAGATCTCCTCTCATCCTTTTAAACTCCAGACAGTGTAGGCTTAAACTGCTCAGTCTGTCTTCATAAGACAAACATCTCATCTCTGGTATCAATCTAGTGACCCTCCTCTGAACTACCTCCAATGCAACTCTATCCCTCCTCTAGTAAGGGGATCAAAACTGTACACAATACTCCAGATGTGGTCTCACTAATGTCTTGTACAGTTGCAGCAACTCTTCCCTATTTTTATACTCCAGTCCTTTAACAATAAATGCCAAAATTCCATTTGGTTTCCTTATTACTGCTAAACCTACATACTAGCTTTCTGTGATTCATACACAAAGACACCCAGATCCCTCTGCACTGAAACACTCTGAGGTTTCTCTCTATTTAGACCAAAGGTTGCCCTTCCTTTCCTGCAACCAAAATGGATAACCTCACACTTATCCACGTTAAACTTCATCTGCTTTTGGCCCATTCACCTAACCATAGCATACATATTCGTAAATTTCTTATTTCTTTATTGCAACTTACTTTCTCACCTATTTTTGTATCATCTGAAAATTTGGCTTTAGTACATTCTATACCTGTCATTAATATGACAGTGTATTGCTGAAAAAATAAGACATGCTTTATCAAAGGATCAATAAATGTGGAGCTGGAAAAGCACAGTGGGTAAGACAGCATCCGAGGAGCAGGGAAGTCAATGTTTTGGGCTGAAAACCTTCATCAGGATATCAAAGCTTTTCACCTTGCAATCATTAGGGTACTTTCGCATGAATACAATTTCAAGGGGAAAACCAACATTTATACTCCATGATCTAAAGGTTAGCAAGTAGACTCTGATCGGTACAGATGCTGCCATGGGGAATGCATGAATGCAAGGAAAACTCCAACAAAATATGTCTTTTTTCTAGCAATATTCCATTTCTGCACTTTCAAATGACTACTTGTATGACAATGTATACAAGGTAACCTTCACCCACAGTATTATTGATCAGCATTTTATTATCTTTAATAAAGTTGCCATTTGAATAGAATATCTCAACATAAATATTTAAAATGGCTGAGCTATTCTCATAGCAGGCTTAATAATTCAGTAATGAAAACAAAGTGCTAGAAATATTCAGCAAGTAAACTCTATAGAGAGAAAGAAATTTAATGTTGCCGGCTCAATATGACTACTTTCAAACTAAAGCAAGGCAAAAATGTGATGGATTTGATGCCATAGATGGGGTGGGAGGGGAGGATGAATAACAAGGAAGCTCTGGGATAGGACAGATAGTGGGAGAGATTAAAGATGTCCTGAAACAAAAGGCAGAGAGAGTAATTCTGAGGAAGGGTCACCAGACCCGAAACGTTAACTCTGTTTTCTCCTCCAGATGCTGGAAGACCTGCTGAGCTTTTCCAGCAACTTTGTTTTTGTGCAGAGAGAGTAGGAATGGTTGTAAGAAAGAAACAGTGCATTCATTAGAACGAGTGCAAACAGCTGAACTAATGACTAGCTCTGTCCAAAAGTAAAAACACATGAAACAAAATTAAGACCAGAACACGGCTAAAAATGAAACAAAACAGAGAGGGCAATTTTCATGGTGTGACATTATTGAATTCAATGTGGAGCTCTGAAGACTATTAAGTGCCTAATTGGAAGGTGAGATGATGCTCCTCCATCTAGAGATCAGCTGCACTGAAAAATTACAACACACTGGACAAAAATGAGAGTGTGCGAACACGACGGTGAATAAAAACGGCAAGTGAATTCAGGGTCATGTCTGCAGACTGAGCAGAGATGTTACCAGCCTGTGTCTGGTCTTCACAGTATACAGGAGTCCACAGTGTGAGAAATGAATATAGTTGACTAGATTGAAAGAAGTACAAGTAAATCACTGCTTCAACTTGAAGGAGTGTTTTAGCCTTGGGCAATGTAGACTGAAGAGGTAAAAGGGCAGACCTTATAACTCTTCGATTGCATGTGATGAGAACCTAACACATTTCTCTTAATCAGGTATGAAGTCATATCTATCTTGAAACACAAACTCATTTCTCTCTTCATAGATGCTGCCAGACCTGCTCAGTTCCTCACATTTTGCTTTATTTCAGATTCCAGCATTCACAATATTTATTTCAGTTTGAATAATTCAGTGTGTTATTAAAATATCAATATTACAACTGTCAGAGTGGGTTAGCACACCAATACTTTAAAATGAAAACCAAAAGAACTGCGGATGCTGTAAATCAGGAACAAAAACAAAGTTGCTGGAAAAGCTCAGGCAGGTCTGGCAGCATCTGTGAAGAAAAAAACAGAGTTAACATTTCGGGTCCGGTGACCATTCCTCAGAATGAAGCTGGGTAACATTTAAATGTTTTTCATGACTGCTAATGAAGTGCAATGGGACATTGATCAATGAAAGTGCAATTAGGTTTTCTGTATGAAATCTAGGCGCAGCATCATGATCTATAGTGCAGAGCACTATCAAACCTGGTGAACCAAACAGAAGATGTGACAGATCAGGTCATAATGCTGAACATCCTAACATTGATGAGTCGTGGCTCCATTAGGAACACTTGTTCATCTGAGTTTTAAGGTTAAGATCAAGCTCCAAGAATGATATGGGATGAAAGGAGACTATTCAGTCCATCATGCCACTCTAGGATTTAAAGAAGCTAGAATAAAACCAGAGTGCAGTGATGAGGAAGTGCTGCTTTTTCTGAGATTGGTTACAATATTAAACTGAGGCTCTGACTGCATGTAAAGTTAGATGATTAATTTTCAATACATTGCTTTGAGAAAGTGCTGGGAGCTCTCCAGATGTTCTAGCCAACATTAGTGCATTGCTATGTGGGAGAGAATCAGTCAGAGCCATGTGCTTTCAATAAGACAGCCATAAGAAGAAGAATGAAGGACAAAATTAGAAGGCATTTTTCTCATAATATTATCTCGTCAGCAACAACCTAATTCTGCCTGTACCTAGATTCATACCACTTTCCTGCGCGCCCCCCACCAAATATCTGTAGACATTGGTGGGGACAGGAGGAGGGTGGGGGGGTACAAAGGAGGCTTTTTAAACTTAGATATCAAGAAATAGGGAGAAAAGATAAGTGGAGACATCGATCAGCCATTGATCCCTTGAACCTGTTCCACTATTCAAATTTCTCCTACTGACCTATGTAGCTATGTAATTCCATTTGTTGTTGTTATTTGTTTTCTCGTGTTTTAGTTGTATAGACTTCTTTCAGGGAAGGAACCTTACTGTTTCAGTGACACTGTCAGAAGCCAGAATTAAAAAGGTTTGTAAAATGGAAAGTCTCGCCTAAATTCAAAGCCCAAGCCATATAACTGAATTTAACAAAAAAGCCAATCATTCGCAATTACTAGTTCTCTGATAAAAGCTACTTCTTACCAAGGTTACTTTACAATGCAGTGCCAATTTACACTTTAAACACATAGCGTTTCTAAGCCATGAGCACAATCAAACAACCTGTTCTTTGCCAGCTGGCTGCTAAGAAATGCAAAAAAGATGCCATGACTGATTCCCTCCCCTCCTCTCGCCTGGGAACAGCGCACTTCCCTTCCCTGACAGTCTGGAATCTCTGGATACCAATATCCTTTTGTTAAGCGCTCCACTGCAGGTCACAGCATGTCTTGAACGCTACTTCATTAAACATATTGTCGTGACTTCAGTCAAGCTTGCTTCAACACAGCTGATTCCTTGCTGGTAAGCAGAATTTTTGTTGATATAAGATTTTTAATGTGGTCATTAGCGAAGTGCCAAACACAACAGGATCTTTAAACATGTAATAAAATGCTTCAATATACTTTGTCTGGTTAGGGTCACAACATGTTACTATTCCCTGTTTGACCTTGTATCCTGTTTGTTCTACCACACCTCATCTTCCACCATATTCACTCATTAACAAGTCTGCATATCTTCAAATCAAATCTACTTATTAACCTCTCCTACATCCTTCCTTTCAAATCCATTGTTTGGGTCTATCAATGGAAGTTTCTAACTATCTCTGCCCAAAGGGTGAGTGGAATTTAAATCACAGCGATGGAATTTCTACCTGCTATCCTATTACTTCCGATAGAGTGTTCCTGAGGCACTGATCTGATTCTGTGTAATAGGGATTTCGATGAAGTGTTACAGGCCAGACTGCATGTTGAGGGCATTGCGTTCCGTAAAGCCTGCTGGCAAAAAAAGACCTGAAAAGACAGTGTTAATACAATCTGCCAGTCCAGAGAAAGCCAGACCTTTAATGAAGGAAATCTGTCAACATTAACCAGTCTGGCATGTAAGTAAATTCCAAACTCACATACGGCCTCAGAAAGTCTATCATTCCCTGGTTAACCATGGTTGGCTTATCTCCTTCCTAGAATCCTTCTTCTTCACTGAGATATACCTTTGCTGTGAATCTCGAACAATTTACTTAAATGTCTGCCATTGTTCCTCAAACATTTTTGCAGCTAAACATTGACCAGTCCACTCCAGTCAGCTCTGCTCTCATTCCTTTGTAATTACCTTTATTTAAGCTGAGCACAAATGTTTCTGACCCAAGATCCTGCCTCTCAGACTGGATATTAAATTCTGTCATGTTCTGGTTAATATTTCTGAGGGGATCTTTTACTCCAACATTATTAAACCTGCCTCATTACACATCACAAGATCCACAATAGCCTGATCCACAACATTGTTGTAGAGTCATAGAGTCATTGAGTGATACAGCATGGAAACAGGCCCTTCGGCCCAACCTGGTCCGTGTTGACCATGGTGCCTACTCAGCTAGTTCCAATTGCCCACATTTGGCCCATGTCCCTCTAAACACTTCCCATCCATGTATCTATCCAAATGTTTTTTAAATGTTGCTATTGTACCTGCCTCAATCATTTTCTCTGGCAGCTCATTCCATATACACAGCACTCTCTGCGTGAAGAAGCTGCCCCTCAGGTCCTTCTTAAATCTTTCCCCTCTAACCTTAAACATATCCCCTCTAGTTTTAAATTCCCCATCCCTGGGAAAAAGGCTATATGCATTCATCCTATCTATGTCCCTCATGAATTTATACACCTCAATAAGGTCACCCCTCATTCTCCTACATTCCAAGGAATAAAGTCCTATCCTGGCCAATCTCTCCCTATAACTCAAGCCTGCTAGTCCTGGCAACATCCTCATAAATTTTCTTTGCACACTTTCCAGTTTAACTATGTCTTTCCTATAACAGGGTGACCAAAACTGTACACAATATTCCAAGTGCAGCCTCACCAACAACTTACACAACTGTAACATAACATCCCAACGCCTATTCTCAATGCCTGGACCAACAAAGGCCAATATGCTAAATGCCTTCTTCACCACCCTGTCTCCCTGTGACGCTGCTTTCAACAAAAAATGTACTTGCACTCCGAGGTCCCTCTGTTCCACAACACCCCTCAGGACCTTACCATTTACTTTGGTTTGACTCACACTTATCTGTGTTAAATTGCATTTACCAATCCTCAGCCCACTTCCTCATCTGATCAGGGTCCCTTTGTAATTTTTGATTAACCTTCCTCGCTGTCAACGATATCTCCTACTTTTGTATCATCCGCAAACTTACTAATCATGCCGTGTATATTCACATCCAGATAATTTGTGTAAATAACAAATAACAAAGATAGTAAGATTTTTGAAAGATACTTAAGAAGGAAAAGAGTTAACAAAGTAAGTGTTTGTCTTGGAGAAATGGATGTGAGTAAAATCCCAGAAATGGCTGTAATTTAGGAAATGGAAGGAAGGGAAGGAGAAAATCAAGCAGGCAGGTGGGACTGGTATAGTTTGGGATTATGGTTGGCATGGACTGGTAGGACCAAAGGGTCTGTTTCTGTGCTGTATGACTCTATATTCTATGACTATTAGGAGAACCAGGACTCTAGGGTAGAGCCTCAGAGTGAAGGGATAACTTTTTAAAACTGAGATGAGGAGGAATTTCTTCGGCCAGAGGGTGGTGAATCTGTGGAACTCATTGTCTCGAAGAGCTGTGGAGGCCAGTTCATTGAGTGTGTTTAAGACAGAGATGGGTAGGTTCTTGATTAGTAAGGGGATCGAGGGCTATGGGATGGACCTGCTATCCAGGATTAACTAAAAAAAATTAAGGTAGTATCACACTCAAAGAAAATACACATAATTGTGTAAAGATAGGTGGCACATTAGAAATTGGAAATTAAACACAACAGCAAAGAATTACTAAAAGGTTAGTAATGCTTCAACTCGTTACAATTTATATGCATGATTTGGATGAAGGGACTGGAGGTATGGAGCTAAATTTGCTGATGACACAAC
>NW_025972739.1:0-1339 GCF_021869965.1 Rhincodon typus
TGACATTTTAGTCTTCTGATATGCTTATCTCGCTGAAATAAGCACGTTAGTCAAAACAAGATAAAGAATTAAGTCATTTTGTGAAGTTGCGTTTTTTGCCTTCTGAAGTGCTCAACTCGCTGAAATAAGCATGTTAGTCAAAACAACGTCAAACGTTGAGCCATTTGGTGAAGTTGGCATTTTTGACTTCTGAGGTACTTATCTCACAGAAATAAGCATTTTTGTCAAAGCAGCATCAAAAGTTATGTCATTTGGTGAATTTGACATTTTAGTCTTCTGATATGCTTATCTCGCTGAAATAAGCTGATTAGTCAAAACAGCGTCAAAAATTAAGTCATTTGGTGAAGTTGAGATTTTTGACTTCTGAAGTGCATATCTCACTCAAATTCGCGTGTCAGTTAAACCAACTTGAAAACTTGATTCAATTTGTGAAGTTCAGATTTTGGTCTTTTGAAGTGTTTAACTCGCTGAAATAAGCATTTCAATCCAACCAGCATCAAAAGTTGAGTCATTTGGTGAAGTTCAGATTTTGATCTTCTGAAGTGCTTATCTCAATGAAATAAGCATGTCATTCAAACCAGCATCAAATACTAACTCATTTGGTGAAGTTCAGATATTGGTCTTCTGAGGTGCTTATCTGAGTGAAAAAAGCATGTTATTCAAAAAAAAAAATCAAAAATTGAGTCGTTTGTTTACGTTGAGATTTTGACTTCTGAAGTGCTTTACTCGCAGAAATAAGCATTCTATTCAAACCAACATCAAAACTTGAGTCATTTGGTGAAGTTCAGATTTTGGTTTTCTGAAGTGCTTAACTCACTGAAACAAGCATGTTAGTCAAAACAGAATTTAAAATTAAGTCATTTGGAAAAGTTGAGATTTTTGATTTCTGAAGTGCTTATCTCACTCAAGTAAGCATGTTCGTCTAATCAACATCAAAAGATGAGTAATTTGGTGAATTCGAGATTGTTCACTTCTGAAGTGCTTATTTCACGTGAGGAAGCCTGTTAGTCAATCCAACATCAAAATTTGAGTCATCTGGTTTATTCAGATTTTGGTCTTCTGAAGTGCTTATTTCACTCAAATAAGCATGTTGTCAAAACAGCTTAAACAGTTGAGTGTCTTGTTGAAGTTGAGATTTTGGTCTTTTGCTATGCTTATCTCGCTGAAATAAGCACGCTTGTCAAAACAAAACCAAAAGTTGTATCATTTGGTGAAGTTGAGATTTAATCTTCTGAAGTGCTTTTCTCACTGAAATGAGCATGTTAGTCAAACTAACATCAAAAATTGAGTCGTTTGGTGAAGTTCAGAATTTTATCTTCTGAAGTTCTTATCTCAATGA
>NW_025972739.1:1349-9507 GCF_021869965.1 Rhincodon typus
TTGTCAAAACAGCATAAAAAGTTGACTGTATTGTTGAAGTTGAGATTTTGGTCTTCTGCTATGCTTATCTCGCTGAAATAAGCACGTTAGTCAAAACAACATCAAAAGTTGTGTCATTTAGTGAAGTTGAGATTTTTGCCTTCTGAACTGCTCAACTGGCTGAAATAAGCATTATCTTCAAAACAACATCAAAAGTTCAGTCATTTGGTGAAGTTAAGATTATTGACTTCTGATATGCTTATGTCACTCAAATAAGCATGTTCGTCGAACCTTCATCAAAACTAGACTCATTTGGTGAAGGTCAGGTTTCGGTGTTCTGAAGAGCTTAAATCGCTGAAATAAGCATTTTAAACTAACCAGCATCAAAATTTGTGTCATTTGGTGAAGATGAGATTTTAGTCTTCTGAAGTGTTTGACTCACTGAAATAAGCATTTCATTCAAACCAACATCAAAAACTAACTATTTTGCTGAAGTGAGATATTGGTCTTCTGAAGCGCTTGTCTGAGTTCTAAAAACATGTTAGTCAAAACAGCATCAAAAATTAAGTCATATGGTGAAGTTGAGATTTTTGGTTTCTGAAGTGGTTGTCTCACTGAAATAAGCATTTTAGTCCAACCCGCGTCCAATGTTAGGTCCTTTGGTGAAGTTGAGATTTTTGACTTCTGAAGTGCATATCTCCCTCAAATAATTATGTTTTTCAAATCAACATTAAAACTTAAATCATTTGGTGCAGTTCAGGTTTTGGTATTCTGAAGTGCTTATCTCACTGAAATAGCATGTTAGTCAAAACAGCATGAAAACTAAGTCATTTGTGACGCTGAGATTTTTGACTTCTGATGTCCTTATCTGACTCAAATAAGCATGTTAGTCCAAATAGCATCAAAACTTGAGCCGTTTGGTGAAGTTCAGATTTTGGTCTTCTGATGTGCTTATCTGAGTGAAATAAGCATGTTAGTCAAAACAGCATCAACTTTCAAGTCATTTGATGAAGTTGAGATTTTTGTCCTCTGAAGTTGTTATCTCAATGAAATAAGCATTTTGGTCAAATCAGCTTCAAAAGTTAGGTCCTTTGGTGAAGTTGAGATTTTTGTCTTCTGATATGCTTATCTCGCTGATACAAGCATTTTAGTCAAACCAGCATCAAACGTTGAGTGTCTTGGTTGAAATTGAGATTTTTGTTTTCTGATATGCTTATCTCTCTGAAATAAGCACGTTAGTAAAAACAACATCAAAAGCTGAGTAATTTGGTGACGTTAAGATGATGATCTTCTGAAGTGCTCAACTTGCTGAAATAAGCATGTTAGTCAAAAGATCATAAAAAATCGTGTCATTTGATGAATTTCAGATTTTAATATTCTGAAGTGCTTAACTCGCAGAAATATGCATTTTAGTCAAACCAGAATCAAAAATCAAGTCATTTGGTGAAGTTCAGATTTTTGACTTCTGAGGTGCTCACCTCGCTGAAATAAGCATTTTAATTTAACCAGCATCAAAAGTTAGATCATCTGGTGAAGGGGAGATTTTATTCTTCTTATACGCTTATCTCGCTGAAATAAGCATGCCAGCCAAAACAGCATCAAAAGTTGAGTCATTCGGTGAAGTTCAGGTTTTGGTCTTCTGAAGTGCTTATTTGAGTGAAATAAGCATGTTCGTCAAAACAGCGTCAACACTGCAGTCATTTAGTGAAGTTGAGATTTTTGACTTCTGAAGGGCTTATCTCATTGAAATAAGCATTTTAGTCAAACCAGCATCAAAAGTTTAGTGTCTTGGTGAAATTGAGAGTTTAGTCGTATGATATGCTGATGTCGCTGAAATAAGCACGTTAGTCAAAACAACATCAAAAGTTGAGTCATTTTGTGAAGTTGAGATTTTGATCTTCTGAAATGCTTATCTCACTCAAACAGGCATGTTAGTCAAACGAACATAAACAAATTGTGTCATTTGGTGAATTTCAGATTTTTGGCTTCTGAGGTGCTTTACTCGCTAAAATAACCATTTTAATTTAACCAGCATCAAAAGTTAGGTCATCTGGTGAAGTTGAGATTTTAGTCTTCTGATATGCTTGTCTCGCTGAAATAAGCACGTTCGTCACAACAACTTCATCAACCACTGGTTATTAAACCCTAAAACACAGGAGCCCTAGTGTAAAACCCTGAAATACAGAGACCACTGTATATATACATTAAAACACAGCTAAAACTAAAGGAACTACGGATGCAGCAAAATCAGGAAGGAAAACATAGTTGCTGGAAAAGCGCAGCAGGTCTGGCAGATTCTCTGACACTTTCGCCATCTGCAATACGAGCCCACCACCAAAGGCATCTTTCCCTCCCCACCCTTATCTGTTTTCCGGAGGGACCACTCTCTCCGTGACTCGCTTGTCCGCTCCACACTCCCCTCCAGCCCCACCACACCCGGCACTTTTCCCTGCAACCGCAGGAAGTGCTACACCTGCCCCCATAACTCCTCCCTCACCCACATCCCAGGTCCCAAAAATACTTTCCACATCAAGCAGATGTTCACCTGCACATCTGCCAACGTGGTATACTGCATCCGCTGATCCCGTTGTTTTCTCCTCTCCATTGGGGAAACCAAGCGGAGGCTTGGGGACCGATTTGCAGAACACCTACGCTCGGGTCGCACTAAACAATTGCGCCGCCCAGTCGCGAACCATTTGAACTCCCCCTGCCATTCCTCAGACGACATGTCCATCCTGGGCCTCCTGTAGTGCCACAACGATGGCACCCGATGGTTGCAGGAACAGCAACTCATATACGGCTTGGGGACCCTGCAGCCCAATGGTATCAATGTGGATTTCACAAGCTTCAAAATTTCCCCTACCCCCACCGCATTCCCAAAACCAGCCCAGCTCGTCCCCACCTCCCGAACCTGTTCTTCCTCCAACCTATCCCCTCCACCCACCTCTAGCCGCACCCCCATCTCCTCCCTAATAACCTCATGCCGCCCCCTTTACCTGTCCATCCTCCCTGGACTGACCTATCCCCTCCCTAACTCTCCACCTACACTCACCTTTACTGGCACCATCCCCGCCTCTTCGACCTGTCTGTTTCCTCTCCACCTATCTTCTCCTCTATCCATTTTCTATCCTCCTCTCCGTCTCTCCCTATTTATTTCAGAACCCCCTTCCCCTCCCCCATTTCTGATGAAGGGTCTGGGCCCGAAACGTCAACCTTTTTGCTCCTATGATGCTGCTTGGCCTTCTGTGTTCATCCAGCTCTGTACCTTGTTGTCTTGGATTCTCCAGCATGTGCAGTTCCTACTATCTCTGATTCAATAAAACACAGAGACCTCTGTAAAGAAACCCTAAAACAGAGGCCCCTGTAAATAATCCAAAACACAGAGTACCTGTATAAAATCCTTAAACGTTAACTGTTTTTGCCTTCACAAATGCTGCCAGACCTGCTGAGCTTTTCCAGCAATTTTGTTTTTGTTCCTGAATTACAGCATCTGCAGTTCCTTCGGTTTTCAATTAACGAGGCAGTCAGTTCGATCAAATGGTTGTGTATCACATATTTACCAGTCGGTTTCAAACATGCGGTAGCCGTTCGCTCATGTGGTCACTTGCTTACCTTATAACCTTTGCCCCTGAATATCCTGTGGTCTGCCCTGTTTACTCATATCGGTTAGCACTTAACAAGGCTTCCGGAGTCTGGCTGGCGTGTCTTTAGTAATACAGAGTCAATCGCCATAAAATATCCTTTTCTGTGGTTTTTGTGTGACACTATATCATAAGTCTCTTTACTGTTGTACTCAAGATTCTCTTTACCAATGCACCCACAGGCGCTCCATATGACCACTTTCGCTCTCTCATTCATTCATAACTTTACTGACCACTCATTAGCGTACTTTGTTTACTATTACCCCATTTCATTCATTCATTCAAAAAACTGACATCTTACCGTACTTTTCACTAATACAGGGAGACGAAATTAAAATGTTCCTTGCACCCCATTACTGCCTTTTCACAGTTTGAATCCTTGTTGCTAACAATGTCCAAACTTGTGTCAACATCAGTGTCAATCCCTGAGTATGTGTTATTTTTCTAATCTGTTCAGAACAATACGATCCCATCCATCGTGTCACCCGAAACTATGAAAAATAATAATGTTAATCAGCCCTCAACAAACGTCTCCCAGGACTTGAATATCTTGCGGGACATCAAACAAGTTTTCGGCGTTACCACGTCTCTGTTAGATGCATATTGAATAGGGTCCACGTTCCCTTTAAGAAAGCTACTCTCAAAATAGCGCGTCCGTGAAATTGAATGAAAGAATGAGTAAACCGGCAATGGTGAAATCTCAAGAGCCAGCCGCGGTAATCAGGCTACGAAACTTTCTGCTGTCATTAAGTAATTCCCAACCCAATCAAATCATATAGGGTTGATAATCTTTCTGGCATTCTCTAACTTTAAAACAATAAAAGGACAAACACCCTTCATTGCACTACTTCAAATAGCTCAGTCCTGACCCGCTGACAATGAGGTGCTCCCTCAGTCCTGACTCGCTGACAATGAGGCGCTCCCTCAGTCCTGACCCGCTGACAATGAGGCGCTCCCTCAGTCCTGACCCTAGTACAATGAGGCAGTCCCTCAGTCATGACCCGCTGGCAATGAGGCGATCCCCCAGTACGGACCCGCTGACAATGAGGCGCTCCCTCACTCCTCACCCTAGTACAATGAGTCTCTCCCTCAGTCCTGACCCTGGTACAATGAGGCGCTACCTCAACAATGACCATCAGACGACACTACACCTCCCCATTATTGACTCTTTGTCAAAGAGGCATTGCCTCAGACTATGCTGCAATATCTCCATCCGAGCACTTCGCCGTGCTGTACTGTGGGCTGTCTTATTTCGTGTTTATTTACAGTGGGCTTGTGTTTTAGGCTTTATTAATTGGAGGCTTTGTGTTTTAGGTTCGCCTCTGAGAGTTTAATTGCAGGAGGCTCAGTTTTCGGGAGGATTTGCAGGGGGTCCTGTTTCAGGGTTTATTTACTGGGAGCTCTACATTTTACATTTTACTTAGAGGGGACTCATTCTTTTATGTTTTATTACTGGGGGCTGTGTCTTTTACGCTTTATTTCCTGAAGGACCTTTCTTCGGTTATATATAAAAGTGTCTCTGTTTTTAATGGTGTATTTACAGGGGTGTCTGTTTTTAGTATTTTTTCAAATGAGACACTGCGTCGGAGAATATACAGGCTGTGTGTTTCAGAGTTCTTTTACAGGGATGTATGTGTTTTAGGGTATCTGTACACGATACTCTGTGTTTTAGGGATTATTTACAGTGATCCATATTTTACAGGTTATGAAAGGCGTCTCTGTCTTCGGGTTTATTTATCGGGGACTGTTATTTATCGGTACGTCTATCTTTTCAAAGTTTATTTGCAAGGGGCCCTGTCTTACGGATAATTTACAGGTGGGCTGAGTGTGGGCTGTAATTACAGGTGCTCAGTGTTTTCGAATTTATTTAGACGGAGCCCTTTGTTTTACCTTCTACTTCCTGGGTGATGTGTGTTTAAAGGGGTCCGTGTATTTGATTGTGTAATTACAGGGGACTTTGTTTTTGATATTAGTTTAAATGGGGCTCTGTGTTTTTGGGGTTATTGAAATGGGTTTCAGAGGATATATTTACAGGGGGCTCGGTTTTTGAGGGCCTTTGTGCAGGCCTGAGGCTGACGTTAGAGGTGAGCTCAGGGTCAGCGCTGGAGCTGATGGTAATGGTTTGTGTTAGGCCTGAGGCGAAGGTTAGGATTAGGGTTTGGCCTGAGGTTCGGCTCAGAGCTTACGCAAGGGTTAGCGTTAGGGCTGAATCTCGGGTTAAGGTTTGGGGTAAGGTTATTTTTTTGGGGCAGGGAGAAAGAAAGCAGCTTCTCATACCCAGAGACAGAACCAGAGGAAAAGCAACTGCGTATTCCAGAGGAGACTCGGGATGTATTGTAAACTTAACAGGTCAAATAGTATTACAGATTAGTTTACAATTAAAGATTATTGGCCTGAGAGAATGCCTCATTGTCAGAGGGTCCACTTGAGGCTGTCCCTCTATGCTGTAGTGTCAGTACTGAAGGAGTGCACAATAGTCAGAGGATCACATTCAGCCGATGCCTCATTTCCAAAAGTTAAGGAATTTAGTTATGTAGCACTCCCCCAATAAGAATTTAGAATAAGGATCAGCCTCAGTCTTGACCCTATGACTGATACACTCCCACAGTTCTGACCCACTGACACTGCTGCAATACCTCAGTGCGGACCATTTGACAATGAGGCACTGCTTCAGTACTGAAGCTCTGACAGAGCTGACTATCTGACAGTGAGGGAGTGCCTCAGTCTGACATTGTCACAGTGCTGCAATCGTGTGGCACTCCCATAAGTCTAACCCCTTGAGAATAAGACACTACATCAGTATTGACCGTCTTACAATAATGCACCCCAACCGTTCTGACCCTCTGGTACTGCCGCATTACCTCATTAGAGACCCTACAAATGTGAGGCACTTCCTTAGTTCTGACCCTCTTACAATGAGGCGCTACCTCAGTACTGACTCTCTGATTATAATGCTCTCCAGCAGTTCTGTCCCTCTGACAGTGCTTCAATACTTGCCTGGACCAGGCAAATTCCTCATTGTTAGCGGGTCATTTCTGATACAATGCCTCCTGGTACTGGGATCATATGAATCTGTAATAATATTTGACCTGTTAAGTTTACAATACATCCCGCGTCTCCTGTAGAATACGCAGTTGCTCTCCCTCCGGCTCTCGGTATGCGAAGCTGCTTTCTTTCTCCCTACTCTCAGAAATAT
Organism: Rhincodon typus; assembly: GCF_021869965.1. Taxonomy (NCBI): domain Eukaryota; kingdom Metazoa; phylum Chordata; class Chondrichthyes; order Orectolobiformes; family Rhincodontidae; genus Rhincodon; species Rhincodon typus. The sequence continues at coordinate 8,166 of NW_025972739.1, forward strand.
CCCTAACCTTAACCCGAGATTCAGCCTAACGCTAACCTTCGCGTAAGCCCGAAGCCTAACTTCAGCCCAAAGCCTAACCCAAACCATCACCCTCATTGCTAACGCAAGACTCATCCTCCACTAACCATAGCCTCAGGCCCAAACCGAACCCAGCTTCAGCCGTACTCCCGGCCCTCAAACACGGAGCCGACTGCACAGAAACCCTCAAACACAGAGACCCCTTTCAATAACGGGAAAACGCAGACCTCACTGTAAATAACCCCTGAAACACGGAGTCCTATTTAAACAAACTTCAACAACAGAGCCCCCTGTAATTATACGCTCAAATACACAGACCCCTTTAAATGAACTCGAACACACATTGCCCAGGAAGCATAAGGTAAAACACAGGGCTCCTTCAAAGTAAATCCGAAAACACTGAGCACCTTTAATTACACCCCAACACTGAGCCCACCTGTAAATTATCCGTAAGACAGGGCCCCTTACAAATAACCCTAAAAAGACAAAGCTCCCGAGAAATAAACAGCGTCCTGCAAACAAACCCTAAAACAGAGACTCCTTTCAATAACCTGTAAAACACGGGGCTCACTATAAATAATCCCAAAAACACACAGCATCGTGTATGTGCACCCAAAAGCACAGACATCCTTGTAAATGAACCCTGAAACACAATGCCTCCTGGAAATAATCTCCGACGCAGAGTCTCATTTAAACAAACGGTAAAAAAAAAGGCCCCTGTCAACACACTGTCAAGCACAGAGACACTTTAAATAAACCCGAAGAAAGGTCCCTCACGAAGTAAAATGTAAACCACAGAGCTCCCCGGCACATAACTCCATATAAATAAACCCTAAAACACAGAGCTTCATTTACAGGGATGTCTGTGTTTTAGGGTTTATATACAATGAAGCCTGAAACACAAAGCTTTCTGTAAATAATCTCCGACGCAGAGCCTCATTTAAACAAACGATAAAAACAGAGCTACCTGTAACTACACTCTCAAGCACAGAGACCCCTTTACATATAACCTAAGAAAGGTTCCTCAGGAATTGAAATGTAGAACAGAGCCCCCAGTAAGAAACAATAAAAGACAAAGCCCCATGTAAATTACATGTCAAATATAGAGGTCCTTGTAAATAAACCCTGAAACACAGTACACCCTGCAAATCCTCCCTAAAACTGTGCCTCCAGTAAATAAACGCTCAGAGACGCCTGTAAACAAGCCCTCAGACAGAGACCCCTTTCAATAACCAGTAAAACAAGGAGCTTAATTCAAATAATCACTAAAACAGGACCCCCTGTAATTATACCCTCAAATACACAGACCCCTTTAAATGACCTC
>NW_025972740.1:0-9506 GCF_021869965.1 Rhincodon typus
GGGTCTGGACCCTTCTTCAGAAAAAAACATTTTTTTTCTGTAGAAGGGTCCAGACCCGAAACGGCAGCTTTCCTGCTCCTCTGATGCTGCTTGGCCTGCCGTGTTCATCCAGCCCGTCACCTTGTTACCTTATTGCAATGTGTTGGGTTTTCAACAGTGTGCAACGTCTATCATTGTTTTTGAACAGGGTCAGTTTTTACTGTGGAGAAAGAAATGAAGGCCAGAGAACTTAGGGAAATAAATTTTGATGTTTTGAAAATAGTTCACATTACAGAAGAGGAAATTTGGGAGGTCTTATAGAATATAAAGGTGGATAAATCTTCAGAACCTGATCTAATGAATCCCAGAACATTACGGGAAGTAAGGGAGGAAATTACGAGAATACTTGCAGAAATATTTGCATCATCTATAACTACAGGTGAGGTGTCTGATGACTGGAGAATGGCTAATGTTTTACCTTTGTTTAAAAATGGTTGTAAGGAGAAATTGGGGTATTACAGATCTGTGAGTCTGACTTCAGTTGTAGTTAAATTGTAGGAGGTGATTATAAAAGATAGGATTTATGGACATTTAGAGAGACAAAAATTGGTTAGAGATAGTTAGCATGGTTTTGTGCGAGGAAAGTAGTATCTCACAAACTTTATTGAGTTTTTTGAGGAAATTACCAAAAAGATTGATTAGGGTAAAGCAGTAGACATTGTTTACTTGGACTATAGTAAAGCCTTCAACAAGGTTCCGTATGGTAGACTAACTAGTAAATTTAGGGTCACATAGGATTCAGGGTGAGCTTGCCAATTGGATACATAATTGGCTTAACAGTAGGACACAGAGTAATGGTGGAGGGTTGCTTTTCATACTGGAGGTCAGTCACCAGTGGTGTTCCATGGGGATCGGTTAGGGTTCTCATTTGTTTGACAATGATATAAATGATTTGGATGAGAATATAGAAGGCATGGTTAATAAGTTTGTGGACGACACCAAAATTGGTGACATTGTAGAGAGTGAAGAAGGTTTTCTAAGACTACAGAGGGATCTTGATCAAATGGGTTAATGGGCTAAAAAATGACAGATGGAGTTCAATCTGGATAGATGTGAGGTATTGCATTTTGGTACAACAAACAAGGATAGGGCTTATACAATTAATGCTAGGCCCTTATCTAGTGTTGTAGAACAGAGAATCCTAGGGGTTCAGGTACATAATTCTTTGAAGTTTGTATCACATATAGACAGGATGGTTAAAATGTGTTTGGCACGCTTGCCCTTAGTGCTCAGTCCCGTGAGGATAGGAGTTGGGAAGTCATTTGAGGCCTCTTCTGGAATATTGTGTCCAGTTCTGGTCGTCCAGTTATAGGAAAGATATTATTAAGCTCGAGAGGATTCAGAAGAGATTTACCATAATGTTGCCGGGTATGGGATGTTTGAGTTATAAAGAAAAGCTGGAAGGGCTGAGATATTTTTCAGTGGAGCATAGAAGGTTGAGAGCCAACTCTATAGAAATTTATAAAATAATGTGGGGTATAGATAGTGTTAATGGTAGTTGTCTTTTCCATAGGATGGGGGATTGTAAGACCACAGGGCACATTTTTAAGGTGAGAGGAGAGAGGTTTATAAAAGACATGAAGGGCAAATTTTTTGCACACAGGGTCATTCGCATGTGGAATGAACTTCCTGAGGAAGTTGTGGATGTGGGAACAATTACAACATTTAAAAGACACTTGGATAAGTACATGAATAGGAAAGGTTTGGAGGGATATGAGCCAGGAGCAGGCAGGTGGGACTGGTTTAGTTTGGAATTATGTTCAGCATGGACTGGTTGGGTCTGTTTCCATGCTGTATGACTCTAAAATATCTTAAATTTCTAATTTATTTATTATAATAAAAATATATTTTTCCAAATTTGATGATGTCTCAATTTATATCAAAATCCTACATGTGTGATCCAATCAATTATTTCATGCTTTGTAAAATTTTAATTTAAAATGAAAACATCAGTGCACTGTACTTCCTGGTTGACTGTCTTTGAGAATGCCCAAATGTAATTGGCTGCTTACCCTATTAAAAACTGAAAGAACTGCAGATGCTGTAAATCAGAAACAGAAATTGCTAGAAAAGCTCAGCAGGTCTGGCAGCATCTGTGGAAAGAAATCAGAGTTAACGTTTTGGGTTGAGTGACCCTTCTCTGGGGAATTCTGAGCAAGGGTCACTGAACCCAAAACGTTAACTCTGATTTCTCTCCACAAATGCTGCCAGACCTGCTGAGCTTTTCCAGCAATTTCTGCTTTTGTTTATGGCTGCTTACCCTGTTTGACATCATCATAATTACTGGAAAGCCCCAGTGCCAGATATTCTGGATTCTGGCAATTGTGGTAATATGGGAGTCTTAGCTCTCCTCTGACAAAGTAGTATTATACCTACCTCAGCGAGGCTGAGTTCAAGTCCCACCTGCTCCAGAAGTACATAATAACATCTCTAAATCAGGTCGATTAGAAAAAAAAATGTTAGATTATTTTAGAAATTAAGGGAGTCTCCATCTCTATTTAAACACCCAATTTTAGTTTGTATCTAACATTTAATTGAAATCTACTGTCTCAATTCAAAATTACTCAGCCCTTTGCAGGGTTTTACAAGGTCTCCATTGGAAGACCAGTTGAATTTAGATAATTTAAAAGCAGCTGAAAACAATTTTCTTCTGACAGGATTCAGCTAACCATTTTTTATCAGAAGCATATGAAAACCAGGCATCTCAGTGTGATTTTGCACAGATTGAACAGAGTGCTTAGGAGTTTGGTGATTACAGGAGTTGGATGAGGAATGAATAGAGGTGACCCTTTGCTTGTGCCTTTTTCTAAACCTTTCATCCTACTCTACTACAGGGGAAGCAGCTAACTGTTTTGTGAATGACAGTAAGCGATTAAGGGGTATTCTATTCCTGAGATTTAGACTTAGATTTTATTGTGATGTGTGCTCAAGTACAGGAGTACAGTGAAATGTGTATAATGTTACCACACATGGTGCCATCTTAAGTTCAAAGGTACCTAGGTACAAAAAACTTGGGTACTAAGTAGTAAGAGAAACAAAGTTAAACATTACCCTCATAACAAGAAAAATAACAAAATAAGGTTATAGTTAACATTAAAGTCTTTCTTAATTTAAACTAAAAAAAAGAGGAATTAAGTTAATAGCCTTTGATGAGTCCTCCACTTATCTCAATCTCTGGGAGACCTAAGCTACCTATTCCTGAAATTGCCGCAGATACCGGGGATCTCTCTCACTGCTCTCTCTTCCCAAATTGGGTGCAATGCCATTGCTGCTGCTGAAGCTGCCACCTCCCTGATCATCCCCTGGTGCCTCTGGAACATGCCTGGGCAGGACCCACTCACATGCCGAGCCAAGACACTACCATGAGCTGCCCAGGAACTGAGCCACGTACTGGCACAAGCCGCCAAGAGACCAGGCCGAGACACCTCCGCGAGCTGCTGAAAGACCAAGTGGCATACCACCATGTACCGCTGAAACACCAGGCCGAGACACCGCCACGGGCACCTGAATTGGTCTGCACTGATGCCGGGAAGAAACACCAAGAGAAAAAGAAAAAAAAGAGAAAGAAACAGAAGGAAATGGGGAATAAACTGACGAGCTCCGGCTGGAGCCTCCTACTCCGCTGCCATCTTGGATTGTTTTAAATAGTATAGGAACTAAGGTAAAGTTCATAAGATACATAAAAATGAAAATAAAAAAATGAGTAAAGTAATTAACCATTTAATTTGAACACGTTAAAGGTCGAAGGAGAATTAATGTTTCCCATTTGCAATATTTGGGAGATCCTGAATGGCAGTGTGATCTACAGTAAATGTATCTGGAGTAAATATTTGGTAAGAGGTTTTGCAAATATTTAAAAAAGAAAAGAGTTAAAACATGAATGTTGGTCCTTTAGAAAGTGAGTCTAGAACATTAAAATGGAAAATAAGGAGATGGCAGATAAACAGAACAGATATTTTGCATCAGCCTTCGCCACAAAGAATACAAGTAGCATCCCAGAAGTAGCTGTAATTTCAGAAGTAGAATGGAGGGAGCAACTAAAGGAAAATTACAAGCACTAAGGAAATGGTACTGACTAAATTGCTGGAACTGTATACTGAAACATCTTTGACTTTTGATGACTTTATCCTAAGGTTTTAAAAGAAGTGGGATTGTTGGTGAATTGATTGTAATTTCAAAATTTCTTAGAACTAGGGAAGGTTTCATTAGATTGGGAGATAGTGAATCCTTTATCAAATAAAGATAGGATGACATAAAGCAGAAGACTACAGGCCAGTTAGCTTAACATCTGTCATAGGGAAAATGTTACTGAATCTATTATTAAACACATTTTGACAGGGCACTTAGAAAAGTTTAAAGCAATCAGACAGAGTCAACTTGATTTTATGAAGGATCAATAATATTTAATCAATTTATTCTGGTTTGTTGAAGAAGGATTGAGTGCTGCAGGTAAAGGAGAACCACTAAATATATTGCACTTGGGATTTCCAGAAGGTATTTGATAAGATACTGCACCAATGGTTATAACAGCAGAAAATAATTGTTCACAGTGTAGGGGTAACGTGTTGGCAGAGATTGAAGAATGGATAGAGGATTAGCTACCTATCAAGAGGCTGAGAGTAAGCATAATTCTTTTTTCTGATTGGTAAGATGTAATAATGGTCTGCCAAAGGGATCAGTGTTGTGACCTCAACTTTATATAGTTTATATAATCATCTTGGATGAAGGGACCGAAGGTATGGTTGTCCAATTTGCTGATGACAGAAAGAAGGTAGAAAAAGAAGTTCTAAAGAGGACATAAGGAGGCTACAAAAAGTTATAGATCAGTTAAGTGAATGGCCAAAGATCTGGCACACGGAGTAAAATGTGGGAAATTGTCCATTTTAACAAGTCAAGGTTACAATCAGATCTGCTATAATCTTATTAAATGGCAGAGCAGGCTAAAGAGGCCAGCCTTTGCTCCTAACTCATATTTTCATATGTTCATATGATGCAAACTAACACCAGAAAAGGGAAAACAAGTGCCTGAGAGACAATTCGAATATTAGTCATTAGTTTGAGCTTAGTGGCAAAGGCCAATCCTCTGCTGCTGATGGTGAAATCCAGACCAAAATGTTGCAAAGATCAATAGTGGAGTCACAAATGCGTTACTTATCTGTGGGAAGTCTACAAATTTAAACATTATGCAAAATGTGCAAATATACAGCCGTTATATATAAATGAGTTACACATGTTTGTATTCAAGATTCAAATAAAAGTTATGGTGGAAATGAAATAGAAATGAATAATTGTGATCAAATCAATATCACAAGAAGTGTGTTAGAGTCATAGAGTAATAGAGATGTACAGCACAGAAACAGACCCTTCAATCCAACTCATCCATGCTGAGCAGATATCCTAGATAAATCAAGTCCCATTTGCCAGCATTTGGCCCATATCACTCTAACCCCTTCCTATTCATATTCCCATCCAGATTTTGTTTAAATGTTGTAATTGTACCAGCCTCCACCACTTCCTCTGGCAGCTCATTCCATACATGCACCACCCTCTGCGTGAAAAAGTTGTCCCTTAGGTCCCTTTCAAATCTTTCCCCTCTCACCTTAAACCTATACCCTCTAGCTCTGGACTCCTGTACCCTGGGAAAAAAGACCTTGGCTATTCACCCTATCCATGTCCCTCGTGACTTTCTTAACCGCTGTAAGGTTACCCCTCAGCTTCCAATGCTTCAGGGAAAATAGCTCCAGCCTATTCAGTCTCTCCCTGAAGATCAAACCCTCCAACCCCGCCAACATCCTTGTAAATCTTTTCTGAACCCTTTCTAGTTTCACAACATCCTTCTAATAGCAGGGAGACCAGAATTGCACGCAGTATTCCAAAAGTGGCCTAACCAATATCCTGTACAGCCGCCACATGACCTCGCAACTCCTATACTCAATGCACTGACCAATAAAGGCAAGCATACCAGACGCCTTCTTCGCTATCCTACCTACCTGCAACTCCACTTTCAAGGAACAATGAACCTGCACTCTAAGGTCTCTTTGTTTGGCAACATTCCCCAAGACTTTACCATTAAGTCCTGCCGTGATATGCTTTTCCAAAATGAAGCACCTCACATTTATCTAAATTAAACTCCATCTGCCATTCCTTGGCCCATTGGTTTACATATATAACAAAAAATAGAAATTGCTGGAGAAACGCAGCAGCTCTGGCAGCATCTGTAGAGAGAAAAAAACAGTTAATATTTCGAGTCCACTGACACCTTCATTAGAACTCTTTGCTCTGAATAAGCACAGGATTTGAAACATTAACTCTGTTTTTTCTCACTACCAATGCTGCCAGACCTGCTGAATTTCTCCGTCATTTTCCATTTTATTAAAGATCACCAGCATCCACAGTTCTTTGTGTTATTGTATTGCAGCATATAAATTTATTTATAAAGGATACTTTAGGAACCAACGTCACAACTATATTCCAGCCTACACAGATAGTCTGTGTGCAATGCACAAGAGATTTTAAAAATGGATCTCAATTGGACAGTCTTCAATTGTCACATGTCCACCCACATGCAAATATCTGTATTATCCTTAGAATTATATTGTATTGGTCAATCTTTGGAAAAATGTTGTCAGGAGCGTAAATTGTCCTTTAATGTTAATTGAATCCACCAAAGAGCAATTAGCTTGTAATTGATTTTGGTTGTAGATGACAGTTAATCTCATAGCTTTAAATAACTACACCAGTTACCAGCAAAATAATATATTCTACAAGTCACACTACTACTAATTTTTATGGGAGAAAGTGGGTGACCTAAAATGAGATACAACAATAATACCAATCATTCTGGTATTTGGCATTTCTCCAGTGTGATTGCTGCCTTACCCAAACTGTTCGTAATGGGATTTGAGCTTGTAGTGATTGCTTCTACTTGTTTTTCTTTGAATCTGTGTGTGTTTTTAAAAATTATGTTAACACTATCAAACAACATCTGCAAAGACTATATGAGATATGGTGGATCTAATTATCGAAAGCAGCAGAGATGTTATTTATAGATCAAGTTGAGAGTTCAGTTCCTAGCAGTCATATCCAAAAGGTTTGATCAAGGCAGTATGAGTAAATGCTTGATCACTAACATAATTGCAATCTATTTAGCAATGCCTCCCAAGCTTTAGCTAATAGAGATCTCTCTTGCTGCAGAAATGCCAGGAGGAAGAGGAAATATTTTCCCACATCAATGGAGAAACTACTGAAATTCAATCACCGTGTGACTGCTGGACTCCACTGAAACCAGCACTGCTGTTCTGCCTTTCATTACACACGCTTTGTGCACAGATTTCCTGTATAAATACAGCTGTGGGTTTGTCTTGTTGAAACGAGTAACAGCACATTCTCTTTGCTATCCATAACATTAAATGCATTTGTCTGCAGAGGGTTTTGATTTCTGTGTTTCAGTCTCTGGAGCTGTCCATGCTCTGTCGTTAACATAATACAGACACCAAACGTGTTTTGCCTTGTTAACTATGGTTTGAAAGGAAAACAGCCTATATATACTTTGCTAAAGCCCTTAAAATGTCCCTGATATACATAGAGAATTTTTTTCTCGTATCTGAAATGTTTTAACTATTAGCCCAGAAATAAAATTTTTGTTAAAGAGAATAACTTTTTAGTTGGATCTAATCAACCATGGGTGTTAGAAAAAAGTTAGGATTGGAGAGAATGGAAAACATGGCCAATTGGAGGTAATGGTGTTGAAGCTGGGAGAAGAGTTGTTTTGGTGGTTGGGAGCTTGGAGATTAAGGAAAGCACAGTAACAGTGACTTGGTGGGGTGATGATGATGGGGTCCAGGGGAAGGAATGTATTAATGGAGGCTGGGGAGATAACGTTGGATGTCTTGTCACTTTCTTTGAATGTGGGCTCAGGAAAAGCTCTCCTTGAATTTGTGGGAGGAGGTGAAAAGCATTTTTAGGGGTGAAATCACTGTCTGCATCAAGTATGGCATAGGGATGAAGCAATCAAGTCAGAAATTTCCTTGGTCCTCGCCTGAGTTACAATAGATAGCTGTCACTCCAGGAGAAAGATGCGTTCTAATCCATCCTAGAGTGTAGGATGGGCTGCGTTCTGGCCTGTACCCTTAAAGCTGGGTCTGTTGTCAGAGATTGGCTCCCTTTACAAGACAGTGATAAATCCTTCTCAATTTGTCTTGGCTTGAGGCTGCTGCAAATAAAACAACCATCTGCCCAGCACCAGATCACCTGTTCCTGCACAGACATACACAGAGCAGGCTTATACTGAGTGCAGAACCTCCCCTGAAATCAGATATTCCAATGAAGTTTCCTTGAGGACATATTCCAAAACAAAGACAGGACAAAGAAATACAGATACTCAGGTCAAACATCTGCAGATGGCCAATAGCATACCTCTGGGACTGTTGAAGCATATGTAATATATTTTTTAAAGATGACCATCGTCCAAACATGTTTGCAAAGTATTGATCAAAGACTTAGAAAATGATCATTATAAGTGAGACAGCACTGTCAAAGGTGACCAACATCTTGTAGTCCTTTGACGTGAAGTAATCTCCATTAAATTAAAATTATTGTTATTTGAATCACAAAATCTTCCATACAAATATTTGTTTACTTTTTTTCACAATTGGACAGGCTTTAAAAAAGGGTTAAAAGTTAAAAATGTTCCTGGGGAGACATGAATCCTTTGACTCAATGATTCTTATTTGTTATCAACTGTGCAAGCCATTATGCAATGTGGGTGAGAATGTGTGACTTTATACAGTTGCCTTGCAGACTTTGTTGTGGGTAGAATCAATAAATAAGCAATTTGTGGGTTGCACTATAAAAGTCATTATGCAAACTGCTGAATTAGCATAAAAATCCAACAAACACATTTGTGTCGACCAGTGGAGTAAATCTTCCACCTCCATCAGACCTGGACTACCTCTGACATATCCCAGACCATCAATTTATGAGGTACAAACATGCAGTTCACATTTTCTTTAAACTATATTTTATATTTGTCCTTCTTCTCAATGTGTTGCCAGATATTAAAAACTACACTGGCCTCCCCTGTTACAACTACACCAATGTAATTTTATTGCAGCAGAATGTATGCCAATCTGACCCCATGGAACATTTCAAGGTCAGTTTAAAATATATACTCATTGGAATTCAGAAGAATGAGGGGAGATCTTATAGAAACATATAAGATTATGAAGGGAATAGATAAGGTGGAGGCAGGAAGGTTGTTTCCACTAGCAGGTGAAACTAGGACTAGAGGGCATCGCCTCAAAATAAAGGGAAGCAGATGTAGGACTGAGGTCAGGAGGAACTTCTTCACCCAAAGGGTTGTGAATCTGTGGAATTCCCTGCCCAGTGAAGCGGTTGAAGCTACCTCGCTGAATGTGTTTAAGGCAAGGCTAGATAAATTTTTGAACAGTAAAGGAATTAAGGGTAAT
>NW_025972741.1:0-9505 GCF_021869965.1 Rhincodon typus
AAACGTCAGCCTTCCTGCTCCTATGATGCTGCTTGGCCTGCTGTGTTCATCCAGCTCTACACCTTGTTATCTCAGGATGGAGAAATTGCCTTGTTTCCCTGTGACTGTAACCTGATGTACTTAAAAACAAATATTGAGCTTATGGATCTGTCCCATACTTTCCTCTGACAGTAATTGTCTATTAATAGAGTAGAAAAGTCCTGGTGAATGTGTGCTAGTTTGCCTGACTCTGGGTGGTACATGGGTGAAGAGTTCAGGAATATGTTGTGCCTCTGGACGATTGAGAGTAAATAATTTTCTGTTGACAACAGGAAAGGCTGTAAGAGGGGCAAGAGTTCAATCATTTCAAGCATTTGACCTGAAAGCAGAAGGCGCCAAACCTCTGTGTGTGGGGACCATCTCCCTGGAAATATTAACACACCCTAGTGATCTCCCAGCCCAGCATGTGAAACACAAGGTCAATCATCTGAATCCATTAAAAATAGACACTAAACTGCAAAGACTCATCCTTTTCTCAGCTAATGCACAGATTGGCAGCATAATTGGGCATACTACTTCACAGAGAGGATAATGAATATTACAAATATTTTGCAAAGTGAGTCAAACCAAACTGCTAAGTCAAAATATTCATTCCATTATGTCATCTGGTATTTATTACCGAATGTTTGCATTTGTACAGATTGAGGCTATTAATTTGAGTGGCCTCACCAATAGTCTGTCTCCCTGTTAATGGGACAGCCAAGTAAAAAGTCACAAACTGAAAGGTTAGTTCTGCTTCTCTCTCTACAGCCTTTTCAGTTCTTACTCCAGATTTCCAGCATCCGCTGTATTTTGCTTTTTGATTAGTAACAAGAGTGAAAGGTTGGAACAAATGCAGCATTTCATTTTAAGTTAACAGATCATAATGGAGAGGTTTGGTGAACAACACCAGAGAGTACCTTTAGGCAAGAATGGGGAAAGAGAGAGAATCAGTCATTGGTCACCCAATATCCAATGAGCATGAAGCTGTTCTTAAGCAAACTGGGATCCATTTCAAGAGCATTCATCAAATCAGAACAAGTTATCCTAAATCTATAAAACTGACCAATGAAGCTGGATGTTTGGAACAACAGGGTATTTTGTGCAAAGTTAAACTCCCAGTGTGACAAGGCTCACCCAATGAAAGGGTAGACTGCGAGTGTGGTGGAACTCAGCAGAACAGTGCAATACTTCCATATTCCACTCTTCAATAGCAATGTTGGAAACACTGCCTCTAATTGGACACCCTAACCTTGATTCTCCTATTGGCCAGTGAGCAAGGCTGTGTTGGGAGTGAAACATTGTGTAGTTGTCCCATCTGATGCAATTCTGGCTTTTGTGACATTTGAGACATGGTTCAAGTAAGACTCATAGACACATAGGAATAGAAGGCCAAGCAGCATCAGAGGAGCAGGAAAGCTGACCTTTCGGGTCTGGTCTGAAGAAGGGTCCAGACCAGACACATCAGCTTTCCTGCTCCTCTGATGCTGCCTGGCCTGCTGTGTTCATCCAGCTCCACACCTTGTTATCTCAGACTCCAGCATTGACAGTTCCTACTATCTCCTAGAAACAGAAGGATTCCATTTGGTCCCTCAAACCTATCAGACTGTGGTAACTTTATTGCAAAATCACAGAATTATCAGAGGGCCATAGGAGGCCATTCAGCCCATCTTGCCTGCACTGGCTCTTCAAACAAGCACCGTTACCTAGTGCCATCCTCCTGCATTTTTCCTGTACCCTTGTACATTACTTCCCTACAAGTAATCATCCAACATCCTCTTGAATGCCTCTAGCCACCTACGTTCAGTAAGCTTGCCTAACAAAAATTTATCTACCTTGGTCCCATTGGACTGAAGTATTCTTTCACAACAGTGTACATGTGGTCTAATTCTAATTTGAAGGATACACCTCTTGTTTTGGATTATTCTGCCATCAGAGGGATTTGATGCTATAAAATCCATCTTCAACACCAACATCACCGTTTAATCATCTATATTCCATGGAATGTCAACCTAATGCATGCTGTCACTGCCACTTGCATAGTTAAGCCTGGTATCAGACACAAGAATGTTTCTGGCAGACAACTCAATTCTGAAGGAAGGCTCAAAAAAGACTGGTTTCATTCAGATAAAACTATTGAGTGGGGGTACAAAGGTGTGGAGTGGTGGAAGGCTTTTGGGTTAACATGAGCCATGTCTTTAAATGCATGGAGGTGGTGAATGACTCTGATATATTCCTCCTGCGTTCTAATATTTCAAATTGTTCCACACTACGTTTACACTATATTTGCTCACGAATGTCAGCTACCATTGAACTGTGTGGGGTGTTAAAAATGGAGGCATTCAGACAACCACAGCACCTCAATACGGGACTATCACATAGAACATACAACAGGGAAACAGCCACGGGGCAGCATGGTGGCATAGTGGTTAGCTCTGCAGCCTCACAGTGCCAGTGTCCCTCAGGCAACTGTCCGTGTGGAGTTTGCACATTCTCCCTGTATCTGCATGGGTTTTCTCCAGGTGCTCTGGTTTCCTCCCGTGGTCCAAAGATATGTGGATTAGGTGAATTAGCCATGGGAAATGCAGGGCTATAGGGATAGGGTGGATCTGGGTGGGATGCACTTGGAGGGGTGGTGTGGACTCCATGGGCTGAATGGCCTGCTTCCACACAGTGGGGATTCTATGATTTGATCAGGTAAGACACATAACAATCATTTACTTCAGTTCCTGGAATCTAAATGTTGTACATCTGCTTAAGTCCCTTGTTCTTTTATTTCCTCATCTCCTACCATCTTCAGGTTTTTCAAGCTCAGTGCAACCTGCTTTCTGGATTCTCCCAAAACCATACCTACTTTCAATGGTTGCTTTTATTCTTAATAAAATGCAATCTTCAAAATAAGACAGAAATACATGAGGCAAGCCATTGATCACATGTGTAAGGTATTCAGTTGAAATAACATCAGAAGCTATCTAAGGAAAGATATACTGGCATTAGGGGCAGCTCTGAGAAGGCTCACTAGGCTGATACTATGCCCAAGCAAAGTCCACAAGAATTTGAAATTCAGAATCAAAACATGGGATAGGAAGCAAAGAGTGGAACAAAGGCATGAATTCTCCTCAACAGAGACATCTTCTGTCTGTAGCCACGTGAGAAGAGATGGATTGCATTAGAGGTTGCAGCACTTTAGAATACAGAGAGTAGACTGCAGGTTTTTGGTACTTGCTTCACTGCTAGTTGCTGATGAGGGCTGTGGAAATGATTTGATTCCTAGGGTCAGCCAGTGATAGGCCAGGCCTGTGAGTGAGGAAAAGGAAAGAGCGAGGGACCATTGATTCTAAATGCAAGATGGCAGCAGCAGGTCACAGCATGTTTATGGATTTGGGGGGCACTCTTGCTTCCTAACCCCACAAAGACTGTACATAAAACAATATTTCAATGCACACAACAGCCTTTTAGTAGCCACTTAGAACACATCATTTGAACCTGATTTTGACGAATATGTGTTCCACTTTTGATGTAGAAATTCTATTTCATAGAATCTCTACAGTGCAGATAAATGTCATTGGGCCCATCGAGTCTGTACCAACCCTCTATTTGTACTTAAGCAGCTCCCACCTGTTCCTTGCCAATTTACAGGCTTCAAAATCATCTCAGAATGGCATCCGGATGCCCTTAATTTTCACTGACTGGCCACCTGTTCACCAGTCGAGAAATGGGTGACCGGTAGTCGGGGAACAGACCTCTAATTCCTTGAATGGTTTGAAGTTACAAATTTAATCCTTTTCCTTCCAGAATTGAGTCTCCTTACAGCAGGATGAGAAAATGGAAACTAGGAACAGAAGCAGGAACAGGCTGTTCAGCCCCTTGAATCCGTTCCACCATTCAATATGATCACGGCTAATCTCATCTCAGCCAGAACTCCACTCTCCCGCCCACTCACCATAATCCTTTAATATGTTACTAATTAAAAATCTGGCAATCGCCTAAAATTTATTCAGGGTCCTGGCATCCAGCACATTCTAGGGTAGTGAGTTCCACAGATTCATGACCCATTGCCCAGAAGTAATTCCTCCTCACCTGTGTTTTAAATCTGCTGTCCCTTAGCCTAAAACTAAAGCCTCTCATTCTAGAATGAGCTGCACCAGGACAGACCGAACTCTCCTCTGTTAGCTCTCCTCCACCATCAGGAATCATTCCGTGGACATCTCTCAACTCGAGTGTCTGGACCTCAGCAAAGCAGATCCCTCAGGTTCATAGGTCAAATATAGGTATATTTCTGCTGATACTTTCTGAGAACTAGAAGTCTTTGTGGTTGGAGTCACACATCAAAGGGTATATTTAAATTAACGAGAGATGCTAAAACAGAATTCAAGTGTTTCTTTTGAATTGAGAAGCCCAGGCCCATTACAAATGGAGATGGAAACCTCAGTAACAGACAGGGATTGTCTAAGATTTTATTCCCGGTAACACCACGGGGTTGTTGATTCTCCATAAATAAGAGCATCTCAGATGGAGTTTGGGTTCTAGAGGCTGAAGTGGGAACGGGAAAAGTAGGTTGTGGGTGGATGTTCAGTTATAATCTTCTTGATGGTGGAGCATGTTCATGGAGACATGGTGAGCTCCCAACTCTCATGCTTTTCTGTTTGTGATGTGAGCTAATTAGTTGTCTCACTTATCTACAGAGCAGTGACTGCACTTCAAAAGTGATTTGTAACTTCTAAAGTGCTTGTGGAAATCTAAAGATAGGAGAATGCCTTATCTCTCTCTCTCTCTCTATCCCCTAGATGCTCAGTGTGTGAAGTTCAAATACAGCCAAATCATGATTTAGATTGTAAGTTAAAAGTGAAGATCCCTCTTTGTGAGACTTTACGCAGATATTCTCTACACCCATCCGAGGCCACACGCGAAAAACTGTCCTCACACTTATCTAGTTATTGGCATCAGGCATTGCCAGCTCTGATAGGGAACAGGATTAAAGACTTTTCCTTGGAAACAGCCTGCAAAAGGAGGTCTGTGTACAACTGCTGACAGTTTTGGCTCCGTGCTGCCCCTTTCATCTCCGAGTCAGAAGGCTGTCGGGTTAAGTCCTGCTTTGGAGACACACGTATCTGGGCTGAGGAAGTACTACATGGTCAGTCAGAGATGAAACCTTTCACAGACTTTATAACTGAGAACCTGTCTCTAATACATACCTACTTCCCCTCCACCCACTCCCTAAGATGCATGTCACAGACACAGCATTTGGAAGAAGAGCTGGTGATAGTAGGTGCCGGATATGTCTTAATGCAGAGCAGTGTGAGGTGATGCATTTTGATTGGAAGAACATTGCAAGACAATATAAAACAAGCGGTACAATTCTAAAGGGGGTGCAGGAGCAGAGGAGCCTGGGTATATATGTACACTGATGAATGAAGATGGCAGGACAGGTAGAGAGAGTAGTGAATAAAGCATAGAATGTCCTCAGTTTCACTAAAAGGGACATGGAGTACAAGAGCTAGGAGGTGATGTTGAAATTGTATAAGACATTTGTCAGACCTCAGCTTTTTCCTTATTTATTTGTGGGCGTTGCTGGCTGGCCAGAATTTATTGCTTGTCCCTAATTGCCCTTGAGAAGGTTGTAGTGAGCTGCCTTCTTGAACCACTACAGTCTATGTGCTGTAAGTTGCCCTTAGGGAGGGATTTCCAGGATTTCAGGATGACAATGAAGGAACGGTGATATATTTCCAAGCCATGTATTTGCCATCCTTCTAGATGGAAGTGGTCGTGGATTTGGAAGGTGCTATCTGAGGATCTTTGGTGAATTCCTGCAGTGCATCTTGTAGATAGTACACACTGGTGCAACTGAGCTTTGGTGGTGGAGGGAGTGAATCCTTGTAGATGTAGTGCCAATCAAGCAGGCTGCTTTGTCCTGGATGGTGTCAAGCTTCTTGAATGTTGTTGGAGCTGCACACATCCAGGCAAGTGGGGAGTATTCCATCACACTCCTGACTTGTGCCTTGTAGATGATGAACAAGCTTTACAGAGTCAGGATGTGAGTTACTTGCTGCAATATTTCGAGCCTCTGACCTGCTCTTGTATGTGGTGAGTCCAGTTGAATTTCTAGTCAATGGTAGGATGTTAATAATGGGGGATTCAGTGATGGTAACACACTTGAATGTCAAGGGGCAGAGGTTAGATTTTTTTTCTTTATTCATTCACAGGATGAAGGCGTTGCTGACCAGGCAGCATTTATTGCCCATCCCTAATTGCCCAGAGGGCAGTTTAGAGGCAAACACATTGCTGTGGGTCTACAGTCACATGTAGGCCAGACCAGGTAAGGATGGCAGTTTCCTTCCCTAAAGGGCATTAGTGAACCAGATGGGTTTTTCTGACAATCAACAATGGATTCATGGTCATCATCAGATTCTTAATTCCAGATATTTTATTGAATTCAAATTCCACCATCTGCCATGGTGGGATTCAAACCCAGGTCCCCACAACATAATCTGGGTCTCTGGATTAACAGTCCAGCGATAATGCCACTAGGCCATTGCCTCCTCATTGTCTGATATTGGTGATGGTCATAGCCTGGCATTTGTATGGCACAAATGTTACTTGCCACTGTCAGCCCAAGCTGGATATTGTCCAGATCTTGCTGCATTTGAACACGGACTGTTTTAGTATCTGAGGAGTCACAAATGGTGCTGAACATTGTTCAATCATCAGCGAACATCCCCACTTCTGACCTTATGATGGAGGGAAGGTCATTGATGAAGCAGCTGAAGATGGTTGGGCCGAGGACACTACCCTGTGGAACTCTTGCAGAGATGTCTAGCAGCTGAGCTAACTCCAAAACAATAACCATCTTCCTATGTGCCAGGTATCATTTTACTGATGATTGAGAGTAGACTGATGGGGCGGTAATTGGTTGGGTTGGATTTGTCCTGCTTTTTATGCACAGGACATACCTGTGCAATTTTCCACATTGTCGGGTAAATGCTAGTGCTGTAACTGTGCTAGAAGAACTTGGCTAGGAGACCAGCAAGTTCTGGAGCACGTGATTTCAGTATTGTTGCTGGAATGTTGTCAGGGCCCTTAGCCTTTGCAGTATCCAGTGTCTCCAACCATTTCTTGCTATCACTGTGAGTGAATCAAATTGGCTGAATACTGGAATGTGTAATCATCCACTCGGCTCTTCTGGCTGAAGATTGCTGCGAAAGCTTCAGCTTTATCTTTTACGCTGATGTGCTGGGCTCTTCCATCATTGAGGATGGGGATATCTGTGGAACCTCCTCCTCCAGGCAGTTGTTTAATTGTCCACCACTATTCAATCTGGATGTGGCAGGACTGCAGAGCTTAAATATGATCCATTGGTTGTAGGATCACTTAGCTCTGTCTATCACTTGCTGCTTATGCTGTTTGGCGTGCAAGTAGTCCTGGTTGGTACATCGGGTTGATACCTTATCTTCAGGTATGCCCGGTGCTGCTCCTGGCATGCTCTCCTTGCACTCTCCATTGAACCAGGGTTGATCCCCGGCTTGATGGTAATGGTTGAGTGGGGGGATATGCCAGGCAATATGCTGGAGTACAATTCTGCTGATGTTGATGGCCCACAGCGCCTCATGGATGCCCAGCCTTGAGTTGCTAGATCTGTGCGAAATCTGTCCCATTTAGCACGGTGATAGTGCCACACAACATGATGGAGGTTGTTCTCAATGTGAGGCGGGACTTCGTCTCCACAAGGACTGTGCGATGGTCGCTCTTACCAATACTGTCATGGACAGATGCATCTGCAGCTGGTAGACTGGTAAGGATGAGGTCAAGTATATTTTTCCCTCTTGTTGTTTCCCTCAGCACCTGCCGCAGACCCAGTCTAGCAGCTATGTCCTTTAGGACCCGACCAGCTCGATCAGTAATACTGCTGCCGAGCCACTCTTGGTGGTGGACATTGGAATCCCCCACCCAGAGTACATTCTGTGCCCTTGCCATCCTCAGTGCTTCCTCTAAGTGCTGTTCAATCATCTGCTGAGGGAGGACAGTATGTGGTAATCAGCAGGCGGTTTCCTTACCCATGTTTAACTTGACGCCATGAGACTTCATGGGGTCCAGGGTCAATGTTGAGGACTCCCAGAGCAACTCCCTCATGAGTGTATCCCACTGTGCTGCCCCCCCTCTGCTGGGCCTGTCCTGCTGGTGGGATTGGACATTTCTAGGGAGGACTTGAGGAGGACTTAAAGCCACAACCTCCTGAATTAAAGGCAAGAGTGCATGTCCTATATGGGAGAGGAAACAGTATTTCACAAGCAGGCCAGTGTTAGCGCAGACAGGACAATGCTGGATTATTGCACATTTGCACAGAAGTGTTATTAAATTCCAATCTGTCAGCCAAAAGAGCAGTTGGTTTCACTCAGTGAAGTCGCTATCAGCAATGCTGCAACTGAACTGGTCCCTTAGGAAGCATAAATACCAATGAAAACTCCTCTTTGCCTGCAGCGAGAGCAGGTTTATGTACTGAAAATCTATATGTGCTGTGATTATTCATCCTGATTTTACAGTCTGGGGGTACTGCTTCGTGAGATCCCTTTCACACTCATCAACAAATAAAGCAAGTTTCAGGGACACACAGCATTTCAGTACTGAGCATCCATAATCTAAATGATGTGAAGATAATGGTTTATCAAAATCAGCTTCATAATGCAACAAAGATTGATGAACAGGAATTTCACCTTGTTGTCATGCCAACCAAGATAGTTCAGTACTAAGAGATGTTTTGGCCACAATTACAGTTTCCATTAGTGGAAGCTTTGAAGAAAATTTAAACTCCCAGTTTGCTTGATATTTTTCTAAATATACGAAGAAGCTGCTGACTTTTCAAAATCCATATTTGGGGAAGTGGGCATTGCTGGCAAGGCCAATATTTATTGCCCATTCGTAGTTGCCATTGAGAAGGTCACACTGACAGTTTAACACAACTGAGTGTCTTTCAAGGCCACTGGTTACAGGCAACAGGGTGAGGTGGATTGTAGTGTTCTTATTTTTGCCGCTTCCATCCATAAGCACAGATGTATGTTTATGAAGTGCAATTTTTAAATGACCCGCAACAAACTTTCTTTCGGGTTAAAATGAAAATATTGTTTATTCATGCACTCAAACCGAGAGGGATTATTGTCATTCAAACACACACACTCCCTCTCTCTCTCACACACACACACTCTCTCTCTCTCTCTCACACACACACACACTCTCTCTCTCTCACACACACACACTCTCTCTCTCTCTCTCTCACACACACACACACACACTCTCTCTCTCTCTCTCCCTCTCTCTCTCACACACACACATACTCTCTCACTCTCTCTCTCACACACACACACTCTCTCTCTCGCTCTCTCTCTCTCTCTCACACACACACACACTCTCTCTCTCTCACACACACACACACAAACACACACACACAAACACACACACTCTCTCTCTCTCTCTCACACACACACACACACACTCT
>NW_025972742.1:0-9505 GCF_021869965.1 Rhincodon typus
CTTCAGAAATGAAGAAGGGTCTAGGCCCGAAACGTCAGCCTTCCTGCTCCTCTGATGCTGCTTGGCCTGCTGTGTTCATCCAGTTCTACACTTTGTTATCATTGAGAATTTACCTGCTTTGGGCTTATTGCATATTTTAGAAATCTATGCAAGTATTTGCATTTGTATTTCTAATTTACAAGCAGCCCAGTGAGCAGGTTTAGTCATCCTCTAGCTGCTCAATCATTATGATTTCTTTCCTCTGTCTTTGAGAAATATTGCCCTTCATTTCAGAACAATTGGTTGCTGGGCAAGGTAATTCACACTTTCCTTCCAAGCATAGATTGAGTTGATGATGATAATTCTTTCACCACTGGTGTTATACAAAAAAGCAGTGATACTGTAAAAATCCTGATTTGCTGCTTGACATTTAAAGATCATTAATTTAATAGTACATACCATACAATCTGCTACAGCCTTTGAGTGTAGCTAGTGAAGTGACAATGTGATACAGTGACTCTCAACCTAGCATGTCAATGAGATGTGGTCATCGGAAAATCCAGGCCATATTTACTTTAGATAAGGACTAATCTATTTTCATCAATTGCTCATGTCCATATGCTGTCAAGATTTTCTCTCATTCTAGAAAGTTCTGATGTCACCTGTACTGTGCTATTTTTGCTTAGTAATGTGCAGGTTCAATTACATCATCACAAGGTTACTCCAAGGTCCAAAAACTCTTACATAGCAACAGCAGTAGGGTTTGTGTTATTGTCATATTGCAAGAATTATCAAAGAAAGAGTGATGAAGAACCTTAGTTGCTGGGAGCCTACTTTTCCTAGATTACTGTTGGTATTGATTTTCTTAGGTTTGTAAGAGTAATAGGCACAAAGTTGGACTTTGTGAAGGTGTTCAGAAGATTATGAGAACTTCGTGAGATGGTAGATAAAAAAAATTGATGCATTGGATATGAGAATGATCATTCAAGAGACTGTTTTATCAATGAATTGCTTCTTGGAACCTCTAACAGTTGTAATGTCTGCTACATTTCACCTTTCTTCTCCAGCCTTAACTTCTTCATCCCCCTCACTGCTGCAAAATGACCACCACAATTTTGAACATCTCCCTCTTTGTATCTCTGTTGTTTCTATTCTGATTACTAAAGTTCTGTTGAATTTTTATTTCAATCTTCAAAGTTCTTGTGAAAAATTTATGCATTGCTTAAACAGTAGGTGAGGATAAACCTGCATTCTCTGCCAATAATAAGCAATTACAGACATAGTTCAGAAAACATTAGCTTGAATTTTGTGTTCAGTGATGAAATAGAAAGCCATTTAATGCAGCAATCCTTCATAAGGGACCTGTGTGAACAAGGGAAATAACAATCTGTTTTCTTAATCTTTATTGTGGCAAACGGTCTGATGTAAGAGGTATCAGTTAGAATATTTCATTTGTTGTGAAATAATGTACAAGAATTGAAATGAAGTGAAGAAAAAAATTGGGGTTTAAAGTGAGAGATAAAAGGGACAGAAAAAAGTTAAAACACATTTCATTTTTTATAAGATATTCTCTAATCAACCTGTTCAGAGATATTATTACATATCTCTGGAGCAACTGAGTCTTCAACTCCAACATCTTAGCTCAGAGGGCACTATTACTGTATCACCAGAGACCCTCTTTCTCAATTTTTAAGTTTCCAACCATAATTAAAAGCAGAAGAAATGAGACTTGATACTTAAAAAAGTAAAGTTTTACTTCCTGAGGGGTTATTTGAGAATAATGAAGAGTTATCTCGTCATTATTAATTCACATGCAGCAAGGTGGACAAGGCTTAATGTTTTCTGGTGACTTTAGCATCACGCTGTTTCATACCGTTCCACCTACAGGGGATCCCCAATTTACAAACACTTATAATTACGAACACTATCTCATACAGGGATGTAACTTTAAAGAGCCAACATATGATAATTTCCTGTACTTATAAACAGCTCCTTTATATTGTCCTGCATTGTGTTTTGACTTGCATACTAATCAACTTGTGAATGGACTCCAGAATGGAAGCCATTCATATCATGGGGGATTGCCTATATTTCGATGCCAACTCTCCTGGCCAAATAATTTTATGGAAGCAGGACAGCAACTTCCTAATATCCACATCTAAACTCCGAATGCTTGATAAGTGACAGTTGTTATCCAGTGTATAATCTAATAGAGGTGTTTGCTATTAGCCTCATCATTACATCTAAAACTAAATCTGGACCAATAATTACTCAGGCTAAGAATCACAATCTAGTTTCCTGAGCAAAAAATCATGAGCAGCAACTATGGTTTATGTTACTGCGCTATTCGATTTCAAGAACTATCTCAATGGCTTTTGAAACTTTCCAGTCAACAGGAAATAATTATGTTTTTGCTCAACCACTACAGCTAGATCAACAAAGCTTATGGAAACAATATTTTTTTCTCTAGTACTGTACATGAAAACTATAGATGAGACTAAGTTTCCCAGATATGGGCTTTAAGTCCCAAAAGATACTGAGAGATTAATCCAAAAACCACTGAAAACAGACACCGTAATTGGAACGCGTGATCACGGCTATTGTTTTCAACGTAGTCAGAACACAACGTTTCTGCTGCTTGATTATTGAAATGGTTGCAACACATAGTGCAGCACTAAACATGCTGTTGAGCAGCTGAATACCTGGGTAGGACAACCAAGTTGAGGCTGGTTAATACTTAAAGGTATCATGCATTCTTTAAATTCAGCCTGTCTCTTGTTAAGAGGAGGTGCATTTTGACTGAGGCAGGTGCTGCCAATAACTGGGGAAGACAATCTAACCCACAACAAGGGAATCTGAGGGCTCACTGGGGATCAAAATGTCCTCAGGCCTTTGTGAAGACAGTGAGACGAGGTAGTCAAGACCTTCAATATCAGTAGTATAACGCCAAGAAGCTGAATGCTCTGGCCAGGTCAGCAATTGCATCTTTACATGTGATATCTTACCAAGTGAAACCCTAGCTTCAAACAATGCGATACACTCAGAAACAGTACACCATCGCCAACCCCGCATTCCTTCATGTACCAATATTTTTTATGAATCATGACTCGTGGTTCCATAGCCTCATCTCACAGTCAAACACTTACCTCTGCCACAAGCTTTGCATCCACACTGCTAGCATTTCATGCAAACACATTCCAGAACATTCATTGACACAATTCCTTCCTATGTACAGGGCAAAGTGGTGAATATCCAGAGGTAGCACAGCTAACCAGTGGGGGACAGGTGCCTGTTTTTAACCCTATGGAAAACAATCGTTACCATCTATAAAATGACCATGACTGAGCCCTGGCCAGTAGTGGGATTGAAGACATTGGTGAAGGTGGTATGCTCATGAAAATTGCTCCCTGTCAACTTGAGGCTGCTGCATCACTAGCAGCAAACATTGGGAGATTTTTGAGGGAGGGAAGATGCTTATGGGGGTCAACCAGGAAGACAGAGATGAAGAGTGGAGTTCACTTATGCAGTTTGCTGCAAGGAAACTATACTAATAGTTTTATTAAATAATAGCTTTGGTTTCACACAGCTGTTCTACAGTATTACATTAAATGTCAAGTAATGCCCAAATTGTAAGCAGAGCTCTGCCGATGTTGGAAATCTGAAATAAAAAAAACAGAACATGCTGGAAATACTCAATAGGGTGTGGTAGCATCTGTGGAGACAAACAGATTTAACATTTCATGTCTGTGACCTTTCATCAGAATGGTTCCACTTGTAAATAATACAATCTGCTTTCTAGACTATGAAGCAATCAGTTTCGAATTTCTAGGCTGTCAGGCTGTGAAATACATACTGTGCAGGGAATTCTAACTTCCAAAGTGGGAAGGCTATATCTTTACATTTTTATATTATTTGATTGACTTAGGTTACATGTGTTCATCTTCTCTTGTTCTTATTTTGTGCTCATAAATTATTCCAACACACTAACTCTGACTGCAGATGTCATAGCTTCCCCAACTCTTACCTCAGCTGGAGACACAGTTTGTGCCCTTCAGGAGTGTGACAGACTGTGATATCAAAGCATTAGTTATTTTATGGCCATTAAGTCCACCAAGTGAGAGCTATTTCCCATGTTGGGTATGTGTGTTGCCTAGCAACCTACTTCCTTAACTAGGTAAGGGTCCTTCTTAAGCTTGACCTGAGAGTTACAGCTGAAGGAGAATTCAACATTCTATGTTGGTCCGCACTTTTTTGTACATAGTCACAAAGAACAAGATTTATTCTTCATTGCTTTCCTTCATTTTGATCTTTGACTAAAATATTAAATGTTAGGATTCTTCACCATTTTAACCACTTTAAAATATTTGAATGTTATATTCCTGTTTATATGATTCTAATGTGTAACAGCTAAAGCATATTCTAGATACCTGTTTTGCTCACTGATAGCTATTTTTAGAGAGGCTTCTTTTTAACGAATGTAAGTGATTTAATATTTAAAGAACCTATACCTGTTTTAAGTGTTCTTAGGTGCCTGAAAAAATTAGGCCCATGAATTTTACAGTGGAATCTAAACTTGCACAGATTGTAGGATGTCTGACTGCTACATTGATTTAAGATCTGATGAAATGTCATTAACTTAAAACATTGTGTAGAATCTTCCCAGCCCCTGAATGATGTGGTAATGCAGCATCAGCTAGTGAAATATGGAAAGATTGGAAAAATGACATTCTTGACATTGAGTCACAGTCACAGTATTATAGAGGTCTATAGCATAGAGAAAGACCCTTTGGCCCACTGAGTCTGTGCCAATCAAAAAAAAAAACCACCATCTAACAAATCCATTTCCATTTTCCAGCACTTTACCCATAGCCTTGTATACCTTGGGATTGTAAGTGCACACCTAAAGGTCATGAGGATTTCTGCATCTATACCCTTACAGGCAATGAGTTCCAGATTCCCACCACCCTCTGGGTGAAATCCGTTTCCTCACATCCCCTCTTATCCTCTTGCCCTTTGTCTTAAATCTATGTCCCTTGGTCAGTAATCACTTTACCAAGGGGAAAAGTTCCTCCCTGCCTACCCTGTCTCTGCCCCTCATAATTTTATACATCTCAATCATATCCCTCCCCACTCTCCTTTGTTCCAAGGAACACAACCTCAGTCTATCCAATTACTCTTCATATCTAAAATAGCTAAATCTATCTAACATATCAAAAACACTCCATCCCAGACAACATCCTACTAAATTTCCGCTGCACACTCGCCAATGCAATCTCATCCCTCCTATATTGTGGATTCCAGAACTGCATTCAATACTCTAGATGTGACCTAACCAACTTTTCATACAGTTCTAGCATTGCCTTCCTACGCTTAAGCTCTATGTCTCGGCTAATAAAGGCAAGTATCCCATATGCCTTCTTAACCCATGTTGGGTATGTCTAACTATCCTGGCACCTTAACATGCGAACACGCACTCCAAAGTCCCTCTGATTCTCAGTCTTTCCCAGTGCCCTACCATTTATCCCATTGCCTTTTTTGTTCTGCCCAAGTGTATCACCTTTAATTCATCGAAGAAAGGAAGTCTGATTTTCCACCCAAGTTTTTGAAAGCAAGATGAGAGGCCCACTTACATCTCATTATTACCTATTCTTGCCATGTTTAAATGTAATTTGCTGTACTCCCAAGCAGTGGAGACAGACTTGAAAATGACAATTCCCAACATGAAAGTCAAAGCAGGTACCTGGCAACTCCAGCTCACTCCTGCTCCTCTGGGCCTCCATCTAGCCAACAGACCCCAGCCTCTCAGGTCATGGTCCGATGATCAATGACTGTCAGCACCCCAACATCCACAGGGGTTGGCATTGAACATACACAGCCTTACCATGTCATCATGGCAATTACTCATGACATAGTTCAAAACTTCAATACTGCACTTTGAAGCTCACTGACTCCTTACATTGTAATGGTGCTGCCAGGCACTTTTTGCAGAAGGCCAGACACCCAACTCATGCATGGGAGCAGGAAACACCTCAGGGCTCTTCACTTGCTTTCATTTTGTTCACTCACTCTACACCTACTTGGATGCTCACAGCATCTCCTACCTGACCTTTTAATGCAGACAGGGGGCCAGGCAGCATGTCATGTTTGCCAACCATGATCAGTCTAAGGTAGTGGGCACTTTGTTGTATGGCACCATGCAATCTCAATCTCACATCGGCAGTATGTGGCAAATGTGCTTCAACCAAATGGCCATGACTCAAAGTCTAGGGGGAGTAGTCCTGGGTCAGGGGTGGGGGCAATCTTCAGTCATGGGGCACTAGCACAGTAGGTCAAGGACATTGTCTGATATCTGTCCAGGGGCTTGGACATGTTTAAAGTCAGCCACTTGGGGTGCTTAGGGTCAGGGAGTTCCATGTCATTGCAGACTGGGGTCTTGGCCATGATGAGTCTTGCAGGTCCAGTGTAACCAGCCTAAGGATTAGTGGTAAGTCAGTTGGGAAGCTGCAAAGAGATCCGTCAAGATCTGGTCAGTCATCAGTCAGTGGCTGTCTTCTAAATCAGTCCTGGGATTCTGTCTACAAAAATTATTGGGGGTTTTCAGGGGCCACTGTCGTGGTGGGGAAGCTGGGGAAGTCAGTTATGGGGATTGGAGCCAGCATTTTGGGACACCAAGGGAACAAGAAGGTGGGAGATGATAGTGCATTGGAGGGAATGGCTTACAGTGACGGGAGTGTGCAAGGGAGGGAGTCATTGACGAGCACCAGCATCTTGGACTCCATGAGGATCAGTGCATTATGATGCTTGGGATAACTAAGTTGTGGACACAGGGCTGAGACAGTAATGTTAGGAGATATATACTTAAATAAAGGAGTTAGGGTAGGGGAGCATTGTGGAAGTTCAGAACTGTTAGGGCCGACATACAGTGAAGGGGGAAAGGAACATTAAGATTTTGGGGATCATCTTGATTGAAAGGCTGAGCCTTTGTTCACTCTGTGAAGCACAACCTATGTTGCCTTCTACTTTCATTTGAATCGCTAATGCTGAAAGGAATTTAAAAGAGGTTGCCACCAGAGTAAGCTTTTATTTTACTGTACGAGGGAAGCAGTTCTACTTGGGAGAGTGTGAGGCCCTACGACAGGCAATTAATCAGCACATATACAGTACAGGTTGAAGCCATCTGTAATCACAGAATTTTGCACGTGAACCATATACAATGACCGGCTATCTATTGTACGGGCCTCTTGGACCAGTGGTTCCCAGGCAATCCCCAGGGGATTGAAAAATCCACTACATTGTTTCAGGTCAATGACTTTTCATTGCAACTTTGAATTTCTGCAGTAGTTTACCTTAGTCTCAAGTGTTTTTCACTCCCTCCTAACAGCATTGTGCGTACCTACACCAACTGAACAGCAGTGGTTCAAGAAAGCAGCTCCCCACCAACTTCTCATGGGCAGGTAGAGAAGCAATAAAACCTGGCCCAGCCAGTAATGCCCACATACCATGAATGAATTTTAAAAACCCCTGAGACAAACTTGAGCCTCTTGCTGGTGCAACACACAACAGCTGCTTCAACACCTGCCTGCGCTCTGTAATCATACAAATGAATACATAGCACAATTGACATCCTGCTTATCGTTGGCCAGAAACTGAACTGGACTAGCTATATAATGACTGTGGCTGCAACACCAGGTCAGAGCCTGAGAATTCTGTGGCAAGTAACTCATTTCCTGTTTCCCTATGGCCTGTCTACTTTCTATTAGTCCCAAAGTCAGGAGTGTAACGGAGTCTCTCCATTTGCTTGGACAAGTGCATCTCCAAAAGCACTTAAGAAGCTTAGTCAAGAACTGCACACTGAAGAGGAAAGAGCGCAACATAATTGCTCTGTGATGAAATCCTAAAGAACAAAATGAAGAGATATAGATGTTTTTGTAGGATCAACACTCAGCATGTCCATCTATTTGCTTCAGCAATCCAAACAAATTGAACTTAACACAGAGCGATGGCATACAAATCAGAGGAACCAATACTTAACTCTTAAAATATTCTGTTTAGACCACATCTTCAACATCCGATCTAGTGCTAGTTATCAACCATTCAAAGGAGTCCACTTGATTGGCACTCGATTACACATTGAATTCATGCACCACTATTGCACATGTGTATCTTAGACATAAACAAGATACAGTGCAACAACTGAGAGTCCTTCAAAGGAACCTTCCAAATTTGTGGTCTTTACCAATTAGATTGACACGAGCAACAGACACATATGACCACCACATTTGCCTGCTCCCTTCCAAATCACACAACGTTCTTCCATCGAACAATATCGCTATTCCTTTAGTGGGTAAAAATCCTGGAACTCCTGGAACTCCTTTTCTCATATGACTCTGTACATAACGACAGCTCAAGGACTGCAGCAGTTCAATAATGTAGCTTATTAGAACCTTGTCCAAGACAATAAGAGATAGGCAATAAAATCTGGCCTATCCAGCAACACCCACATCCTGTGAAAGAACAATATAAAATGTAAAAAGCATGAATTTGATACACTGCTTGCATTGGAAACAATGGACAAGGGTTTTTTGTGCCTAACGAATCCTAGGCCCTTTTTCTGGTGTAATTTGGTTTTGTCCCCAAATATTTACGGAGCTGAAGCTGAAATTGTATACATTCAGATTGTGAGAGGCAACAAATTTAGGAGAGGCAATGAAACAGACAAAGGAGATGGCACAATGAGGAACAAGAAATATGGGAACAGATCAAGACAGGCAAAAGGCAATAGTGAATACCAAATTAGACCAAATCAAGGGCATGATAGACAGAAAGATAATTGAGGCACAAACAGCATCACTATTTTTACATAAATACTTTGATGTGTTTGACACTTGGTCACTTTTTCTAATATGAGATGGTATTCTCCCTAAAGAACTAATAGAACTTCTTATGACACTCTTTTTAAAGGCAGCACCCTGGTTCTTTAAAGAGTCAGAGATAGTAGGAACTGCAGATTCTGGAGAATCCGAGACAACAAGGTGCAGAGCTGGATGAACACAGCAGGCCAAGCAGCATCATAGGAGCAAAAAGGCTGATGTTTCGGGCCTAGACACTTCATCAGAAATGGGGGAGGGGAAGGGGATTCTGAAATAAATAAGGAGAGAGGGGGAGGCGGATAGAAGATGGATAGAGGAGAGGATAGGTGGAGAGGAAACAGACAGGTCGAAGAGGCGGGGATGGAGCCAGTAAAGGTGAGTGTAGGTGGGGAGTTAGAGAGGGGATAGGTCAGTCCAGGGAGGATGGACAGGTCAAGGGGGCAGGATGAGGTTAGTAGGTGGGAGATGGGGGTGTGGCTTGAGGTGGGAGGAGGGGATAGGTAGGAGGAAGAACAGGTTAGGGAGGCGGGGACGAGCTGGGCTGGTTTTGGGATGCAGTAGGGGGAGGGGAGATTTTAAAGCTTGTGAAGTCCACATTGATACCATTGGGCTGCAGGGTTCCCAAGCGGAATATGAGTTGCTGTTCCTGCAACCTT
>NW_025972743.1:0-9505 GCF_021869965.1 Rhincodon typus
AAAGGTGAGTGTAGGTAGGGAGTTAGGAAGGGGATAGGTCAGTCCAGGGAGGACGGACAGGTCAAGGGGGCGGGATGAGGTTGGTCGGTAGGAGATGGAGGTGCGGCTTGAGGTGGGAGGAGGGGATAGGTGGGAGGAAGAACAGGTTAGGGAGGCAGGGACGAGTTGGACTGGTTTTGGGATGCGGTGGGGGGAGGGGAGATTTTGAAACTTGTGAAATCCACATTGATACCATTGGGCTGGGAAAATGTCAGTTTATATGCAGAGAAAAGGGGAATGGGATGGGGTAGGGAGCAAACGAGAGGATAGAGCCTAAAGAGAGAAGAGCAGTTGGACAGACAAAGAGTTGCTAACGATCAGGCTGGGAGGGTGAATAGTTGTTAATGGGGACTGTTAGTGACTAACAACAGGTGGTGTGTAATGGCAGGCTATGTGGTAACAAAGCCTGGTGTGTTGGGTAGGGAGCTGGGACAAAGAAGAGTTTAGGCCCTAAAATTATTGAACTCGATATTGAGTCTGGAGGGCTGCAGGTCCCCAAGCAGAAAATGAGGTGTTGTTCTTCCAGCTTGTGTTGAACTTTGGTAGAACACCGCAGCAAGCCAGAGACAGACATGTTGGCCAGGGAACAGGGTGGTGTGTTAAAGTGACAGGCAACAGGTAGTTCAGGGTCTTTTTTATGAGCAGAACGTAGATGTTCTGCGAAGCGGTCACCCAGTCTACGCTTGGTTTCCCAAATGTAAAGGAGACCACATTGTGAGCAGTGAAAGCAGTAGGCTAGATTGTGGGAAGTGCAGGTGAAGTATTGCTTCACCTGGAAGGTATGTTTGGGCCCTTGGATACTGGGGAGGGAGGAGGTAAATGGGCAGGTCTTGCACCTTCGCCGGTTACAGGGGAAGGTGTCATAGGGCTGTGGGGAAATGTTGGGGGTGAAGGAAGTGTGGACCAGGGTCTCCCAGAGGGAACGGTCCCTGCGGAAGGCAGACGAGAGAGGTGACGGGAATATGTGTCCGGTGGTGGCATCTTGCTGGAGGTGGCGGAAATGACGTCTGATGATCTTCTGGATGTGGATGCTGGTGGGATGGTAGGTGAGGATAAGGGGAACCCTATCGCTGCTGCGGGAGGGAAGAGAAGGGGTGAGGGCGGAAGTGCAAGAGATGGGTCGGACCTGGTTGAGGGCCCTATCGACAATGGAGCTGGGGAATCCTCGGTTGAGGAAGAATGTGGACATTTTGGAGGATCCCTTGTCAAAGTTGGCCTCATCTGAACATATACGACGGAGACGGAGGAACTGACAGAATGGGATGGAGTCTTTACAGGAAGTGGGGTGTGAGGATGTAGAGTCCAGGTAGCTGTGGGAGTCAGTGGGTTTGTAGTGGATATTAGTGGCCAGTATATCCCCAGAAATGGAAACAGAAATGTCGAGTCCTTGACTGTAGTACTTCCTCATACAGAGTGCAGCGTGTACTGGAGTGTCCAGCTGGCTGACCTCGTTACAGTCTCTATACCCCTTCTTCTGAGTCCACGGGCATAGGCTAGTCCTTTGGAGAGCCTCCTAGGTTTAAGGTTTTAGCAGAGATTTGTAGGTCGGGTTGTGGGTGAGATTGCTGACTTGCTCACTGAGCTGGTTTGTTTTCATTCAGACGTTTCGTCACCATGCTACATCATCAGTGAGGTCTCCGATGAAGCGATGTTGTTCTACTCTGCTTGGAATTTATACTGTCCAGTTCGTTATGGTGAGTAATGTCATTTCCGGTTTTCTGTATTGGTTTGTATATGAGGTCCAATTCTATATGTTTTATGATGGCATTAAGTGTTACACTCAGACAATGAAGTCACTTTAACTGGGACAAGGTAACCATAGTAGCCCAAGCCAAACATAGACACGCAAGGGAATTCTAGAGGCATGGTTCTCAGCCCAAAATGCAATCAACAAACATAGAGAATTTGACCCCATATACAAACCCGTACAGATCAAAACCGGAGATGACACTACTCACCATAATGGACCAGACAGTATAAATTCCAAGCGGAGTAGAACAACATCGCTTCATTGGAGGCCTCACTGATGATGCTACCTAACACAGTGACAAAACGTCTGAATGAGTACAAAACAGCTTGGCGAGCAGGTCAGCAACCTCAGCCTCCTAGGTGTTTTAGCACTGGGTCAGATTCCTCCAACTGAGTGTCTGATACCGGCAGTGTGTAACACATAGGAGCTCGCCTCGTGCACCAGGAACACCTTGGCAGAATTTTCCTGACTTCTTCTGGTGACAAAGGTACCAAGGCAGCTACATCCTTCATGTCCATCTCTGATTCAGAGGACTAGACAACATTTGACAGAGAGGGTGAATCCACAAGATACGGCAGCATTTCCAAATGTTCCGAGGCGGGGGCATGTTTTACTCCTGCGCTATTCGAGAATTTGCGGCTCTCATATCATCCACACGCTCATTTAGGACCTTTGTCCCTACCTGAACTTGGTATGTCACTGGTCCTGACCTTGCGTCAACAATTCTTCATATCCATGTGGGACCATTTTCATGATTCTTAAACCAAACTTTGTCCCCTGTGTCAAACTGTCTCTCTCACTTGGCAGAGTCTTGGGTTCGGCATTGGAGTTCCATATGCCATTTCACCCTCACAGATTGGTATTTAGCTAGGTTGTACGATGTTTCTTCAAGTCAACCTTCAAAATTTGGGCTGCCTTTTCTGTCTGGCTATTGGATAATGGGTGGTAGGGGGCTGTCCTCGTAGGTCAAAGAAATAACCAAATTGCCTGCTGGTTAACAATGGCTCATTATCTGTGACCAACATTTTTGGGATCCTGTGTGTTGCAAAAGATGCGCACAGGTTTTCTACTGTTCTCCCAGAGCTTGTTGATGCATGATGCCTGGATGGATGGAACTACACAGAACATAGTCTGGAATACCTGCTGGTCCCAGTATCAGATGTCGAAGAAATTGGAACTATAAGAGGAGCACATACCCCATGGATGGATCAAATTGCAGAAACTTATTCTGTCTTTTTGCTAATTTGAGACAGAGATCAGGAAAATGTTATTCTGCCAGGGGGTTATGAGCCTTTGCAGCCCATTTCCTTAAAAAGTGATGCAAGCAGAGTACTGGAATATTTGTAAAACAGTGTTGGATTCTTGATAAACTCAGGAATGAAAGCTATGATGTGGAGGTGCCGGTGTTGGACTGGGATGGACAAAGTCAGAAACCACACCACACCAGGTCATTGGCTAACAGTCTCATTTGAAATCACAAGTGTAGAAGCACTGGTCCTTTGTCAGGTGAAGTGGAGGCAAGCTACAGTCACATGAAATTGTGTGAGGTATTTTTAATCCCAACTGCAAAGCCTTCAATTATGGTTCATCCCTAATTGTCATTGAGAGGATGGTGTTACAACCCAGCGGGATAGCACACAGTAAATTGAAACCCTCTAGTCCTGGAGTCAAATCAAGTGTTAGTTTTATTTTAAGGTACACACAGTGACAAGTTTACCTGACCTTCAGGCCAAGATTAATGGAAACCAATGGACCAGGTTTCGGTGCTAAACATGAATTTTTATTTATTGTAAGTAATTAGATGATAGCTACAAGTAGACAGATACAAACCATTGGCATATAACACTACTAAAGCTCTAACCCTCTTATAAACTCCCTGTCATGCACACACAAGCAAAAAGAGAGAATAGATCATTGGCGGAGGTAGAAAAAACTCAAGTTAGTTCAGTAGTCTTTGCTTCCTGATTCTGATGTGAGATGATCCTTCTTTGGCTAGCCATTTGATTGTGTTTTGCTGGAAATCTCCACTGGTTTGTAAGGAATACAAATTGATTGATTCACTTGGAAAATTTTTCTGGTTTATCAATTTGAAAGACACAGTTCATAATAACTGCTGCAGGAAAGGTAACTAGTTTTCTTCACGTTGAAACTGAGTTTTTCTTACTGCAGAAAACAGGCAGCTTCTGCTGGCGAGAACAACACACCTGCTGTGTCTTTATTTCTCTGTTTCTGTAACCCATTTTCAGTTCGAATCTACTCAGTTAACTGAGAACCAATTTGCTTCACTTGATAAAAGCACTCAGTTGCTGATCGTCTGTATATTGCAGAAACTCATAGGCATAAAACAGAATTCATGATAGATATGAAATGCCTTGCTGTGAAATTATGTAGCCATCCTAGTAAATCCCTCAATTTAAAAAGTTTTCTCCACACCATCCACAGTTTTCAAAGGCAAAAAAAAAGACGTGGTTCTTCCAGCGATGAGCCATATCCTTGAACCACTGCAGTTCATTAGTACAATTACATCCATATTTCAGTGAACAGTGGAGATCCAGGCTTTTGCCCCTATCATAGTGAAGGAGTGGCAGTATAGATTGGCAGTTGGGATAGTGAGTACCTTGGTAGGGGACTTGCAGGTGGGTGGTAGTGTTCTCATGCATCTGCTGCCCTTGTTCTTCTAGGTAATTGGAATCAAGTGTTTGGAAGGTGCTGTTGAGGAATGTTGGTTCACTTCTGGCTGACATTGCTGGTGTAATAGGGTGTAAATGATAGGCTGCAACATGAAGACTTGATGAGATGAAGTTTTAATCTGAAAGAACGTCAGTTTGGTTGGATTTTAGATAAAACATTCCAACTCTGTTTTTGCTGGGTTTAGTGGGATAGTTTTGAAGTGAAGCTGCATACACATCACCTATATGGCTGAGGTGGGTTTGCTATTTTCCTATGTTAACCTCTTATTTAGAACAAAGGTAATGAAAACCAATGTAAAACAAACATAATCTCACCTTAAACAATATTATATCC
Organism: Rhincodon typus; assembly: GCF_021869965.1. Taxonomy (NCBI): domain Eukaryota; kingdom Metazoa; phylum Chordata; class Chondrichthyes; order Orectolobiformes; family Rhincodontidae; genus Rhincodon; species Rhincodon typus. The sequence goes on from NW_025972743.1 coordinate 4,814, forward strand.
AATCAAACTTTCAGCTCATGGAAATTATCAAAATAAAAGTGCAGTGGTGGTCTTTTGTTTTTAAAATGTGACCATTCTAAACACACATGGCCAAAGAGCAAAATTAAAATGATGCAAAAGAAGTGGGTGTGCCATGCAATTGTTCCGTTGTCTCATTGAAGTGTGCTGGGTTACTGAAAAGGTTAGGAACTGCTACTCTGGTGCAACTCTTATTTCAAATTTAACATCACATTCAGGGATTTTGTGGGCTTCTTGAAATTCATGAGTAGTGATAAAGTAAGAGCACAGTGACAATGGAGGGGACAAGATCAAGCAACTAGTATTATGGTGTACAGGGCAGTAAAATATGTCTTGGAGATAATAAGGACTGCAGATGCTGGAAGCCACAGTCTATAAGGTGTGAGGCTGGAAAAGCACAACAGGTCAGATAGCATCAGAGGAGCAGGAAAATCAACATTTCGGCCTGAAACATTGACTTTCCCGCTCCTCTGATGCTGTCTGACCTGCTGTGTTCATCCAGCTCTACACCTTGTTATCTCAGATTCTCCAGCATCTGCAGTTCCTACTATCTCTCTAACCTGAATTTTATGTTGCCTGCACTGTAACTTGAATGGCTAGCAGATCGTTCGGAGTGGATAGATTGGGTTTCTTTTCAGTGAAGTAGATTTACAGGTGGGAAAGGAAAGTGGGGTACATGTTTTGGAGAGCCCTGTGCACATGGGGGATTCCCGGCCCACCCCACACAAGATTACAACCCATCCTTTTTCATTGTCACCTTTATAGAAAAAAGCAAAAGTCTATAAATGTGACTGAGTTTCTGAACATATTTTCTCAGAAACGTAGAATTGTTGGAGTATAGATCAGAAGAACATACAGAATACAAGCAGGAGTATGCCATTCAGCTCCTAAGCCAGCTGTGCCATTTAACAAGATCATGGTTGATCTGCCGCAGGTTTTAATTCTACTTTTCATGCTAGATTCTCATAACCATCAACATTCTAATATTTCAAAAATGTGTCTGCTTCCTAGAGTCATACAGCACAGAAACAGACCCTACAGTCCCAACTCATCGGTGCTGACCAGGCAATCCCAATCTGACCTAGTCCCATTTGTCAGTATTTGGCCAATGTCCCTCTAAACTCTTCCTATTTATATACCCATCCAGATGCCTTTTAAATGTTGCAATTGTACCTGCCTTGACCACTTCCTTGGCAGCTCGTTCTATACGTGCACCACTTTCTGTGTGAAAAAGTTACCCGTCAGGACTTTTTAGATCTTTCCCCTAACCTCAAACCTCTAGTTTTGGACTCCCCCACCCTGGGAAAAAGACCCTAGCTATTCACCCTATTCATGCCTCTCATGATTTTATAAACCTCAATAAGGTCACCCCTCAGTCTTCGACGCTCCAGGGAAAATAACCCTTGCCTGTTCAGACTCTCCCTATGGCTCAAACCCATCAACGCTGGCAACTCCTTGTACATCTTTCCTATAGCAGGGTGATCAGAACTGTTTGCAATGTTCATCAAAGTGGCCTCACCAATGTCTTGTACAGCTGCAACATAACATCCCAACTCCTATATCAATTGCATTGACCAATAAAGACAAGCACACCAAACGCATTCTTCACCAACCTGTATAACCTGCGACTCCACTTTCAAGGAACTATGCACCTGCACCCATAGGTCTCTTTCTTTAGCAATACTCCCCAGGACCTTACCATTAAATGTACAAGTTCTGCTCTGATTTGCCTTTCCAAAATGCAGCGTCTCACATTTATCTAAACTAAACTCTATCTGCCACTTCTCGGCCCATTGGCCCATCTGATCAAGATCCCCATTGTACTCTGAGATAATCTTCTTCACAGTCCACTATAACACCTATTTTGGTGTCATTTTGCAAATTTACTAACCATACCTGCAGTATTCACTTTAAAATCATTTATATAAATGATGAAAAGCAGTGGACCCAGCAGCAATTCTCATGACACACTGGTGGTCACAGGCCTCCAGTCTGAAAAGCAAACTTCTATCACCACCTCTCTGCTCCTATGATGCTGCTAGTCTCTCTGCTCCTATGATGCTGCTTGGCCTGCTGTGTTCATCCAGCCCTGCACCTTGTTGTCTCTCTTCTATCACCACCTTCTGTCTCCTACCTTCAAGCGAATTTTGTATCCAATTGGTCCCTATGGATCCTATGTGATCTACCCTTACTAACCAGTCTGCCATTTGGAGCCTTATCAAACACCTTGCTGAAGTCCATACAGACAACGTCTACTACTCTGCCTTCATCAATCTTCTTTGTCACCTCTTCAAAAAACTCAATTAAGCTAATGAGACATGATTTCCCATGCACAAAGCCACGTTGACTTTCCTTAATCAGTCCTTGCCTTTCCAAGTACATGTAAATCGTCTCCCTCAGAATCCCCTCCAACAATTTGCCCACCACTGATGTCAGGCTCACTGGCTTTTCCTTACTTTCTCTTCCTTTCTCCTGTTTACAAACTTTCAGTGATCCAGCCTCCACAATATTTCTGGTGTAGGGAATTCTGGACATTCCTTACCCTCAGGGAGAAGAAATTCCTTAGCATCTCAGTTTTAAATTAGTATCTCCTTATTCTGTAAGTATGGCCCCTACCTCATGATGCCTCTACTAGTGAAAACATTGTCTTATCATCTACCTTGTCAAATCCCCACAGAATCTTTTTTGTTTCAAGAAGATCCTCCCTCATTCTTCTAAACTCTAACGAATAAAAGCCCATTCATTTTAGCCAGTCTTAATGAGTCAACTCCCATGAATCAGCCTCGTGAATCTTTTTTTAAAAATTGCTTCTATGGCACTATATCTTTAGGGGTTTTAATGTACAGTGTTGGATCAGACATACTTAAAAATGAGGAATCAACTTGGTGAAGCTACAAAACAGGACAATTTGCATGCCAAGCAACATAAGCTGCAAGTGATAAACAGAGCTAAAAGAGCCGACAACCAACAGATCAGATCTAAGCTCAGGGGTCCTGCCCTATTTACTTGTGAATGGTGGTGGACAATTTAACAATTCATTGGAGGAGGAGGCTCCACAAATATAATCATCTTCCATGATGAGAGAACCCAACACTTGCATGCAAAAGATATTTGCAACAATCTTCAGCCAGAAGCACCGAGTAGATGTACCAAATATAGGATGGCCTCCTCTAGTAGCCCCAGCACCACAGATGCCAGTCTTAAGGCAACTCAATTTAGTCCACCTGATATGAAGAAAAAGTTGGAGTCACTGGATGCTGCAAAGACTATTTGACCTGACAAAACTCTGGCAATAGGACTGAAGACATATGCTCCAGACCTTGATATTAAGGCTACATTTGACAGAGAGTGTCATCAACAGCCTTAGCAAAATTAGAACCAACAGGCATCAGAGGGAAAACTCTCTGCTGGTTGGAGTGAAAACTGCCACATAGGAAGTTGGATGTGGTTGTTAGCCGTCGGTAATTTCAGCACCACGACATCCCTACAAGAGTTCCTCAGGGTCATGTCCTAGGCCCAGTCATCTTCAGCTGCACCTTCAATGACCTTCCCTTCATCATCAGGTTAGAATTGGGGATGTTCACCGATGATTGCATAATGTTTATCACCATTTGCACTCAGCCGCTGAAGCAGTCCACGTTCAAATGCAACAAGATCTGGACAATATCCAGTTTGGGTTGAAAAGTGGCAAGTAACATTTGCAGCACACATATGCCAGGCAATGACCATCTCCAATAAGAGACAGTCCACTCACAGCTCCTTGACATTCAATAGTGTTACCATCACTGAAACCCCTTCTATCAACATCTGGTGAATTATTATTGACTAGAAACTATTCTTGCCATATTTATACAGTAACAAGAACAGGACAGAGGCTAGGAATACTAGAATGAGAAACTCACCTCCTGACTCCCTAAAGCCTGTCCACAATCTACGAGAAACAAGTCAGGAGGAATACTCTCCACTTATCTGGGTGAGTGCCGCACCAACAACTATCAAGAGGTTTGACATTATCCAGGACAAAGCAGCCCACTTTATTAGCACCACATGCACAAAAGTCCACTCCCTCCACCACTAATGCCCAGTAGCAGTAGTGTGTATTATCTACAAGATAAACTGCAGAAATTCACCATAGATTGTTAGACAGCACTGTTCAGCCCTGAAACCACTATCATCTAGAAGGACAAGGGCAGCAAATATGTGGGAACACTACCCTTGCAAGTTCCCCTCCAGTTCACTTATCGTCTTGAATTAACATAGAACATAGAACGTTACAGCGCAGTACAGGCCCTTCAGCCCTCGATGTTGCGCCGACCTGTGAAACCAATCTGAAGCCCATCTAACCTAAACTATTCCATTATTATCCATATGTTTATCCAATGACCATTTAAATGCCCTTAAAGTGGGCGAGTCTACTATTTTTGCAGGCAGGGCATTCCACGCCCTTACTACTCTCTGAGTAAAGAACCTACCTCTGACATCTGTCTTGTATCTATCACCCCTCAATTTAAAGCTATGTCCCCTCGTGCTAGCCATCACCATCCGAGGAAAAAGGCTCCCACTGTCCACTCTATCTAATCCTCTGATCATCTTGTGTGTCTCTATCAAGTCACCTCTTAACCTTCTGCTCTCTAACGAAAACAGCCTCAAAACCCTCAGCCTTTCCTCATAAGA
>NW_025972744.1:0-9504 GCF_021869965.1 Rhincodon typus
TCAGAGATAGTAGGAACTGCAGATGCTGGAAAATCTGAGATAACAAGGTGTAGAGCTGGATGAACACAGCAGGCCAAGCAGCATCATATGAGCAGGAAGGCTGACGTTTCGGGTCTTCCTGCTCCTATGATGCTGCTTTGCCTGCTGTGTTCATCCAGCTCTACACCTTGTTATCTCTTAACAAGCTCAGTGTTGTTTGGCTTGAAGTAGAGAGACAGCGGGGTACAGGCTGGCAGATGTGACAGTTACCCAGTACTAGTCCCAGCACTGCCCAATAGTCAGGATAGATACTTCTCTCATCAACCTACTCAGACATGTAATGACACATCTGTAGAACAGGTGGGACTTGAAGCCCGGCCTCCTGGCTCATTCCACCACCTTAGAGCAGCCGGGAGATTCCATTCAATCCAGTTAGGAGGCATATTGACATTGACCAAGAGCTCACAGGGTTAATTCAGGGAATATTGTGAGTTTCATGGAGAAGGGGGCCTACAGGCTTAACATTAGCTGTGTCAGCTAAACTGAACCAGTGGCTCGGCGGTGTGCACTGCTGCCTCGTGGTGACAGGGACCTGGGTTCAATGCTATCCTCGGGTGACTATCTGTGTGGAATTTGCACTGTGTCTGTGTGGATTTCCTCCCACAGTGCAAAGGTGTGCAGGTTAGGTCAATTGGCCCTAGGATTTGTGGGGTTACAGGGATAGGGTAAGGGGGTAGGATGGTCTTTGAAGGGTCAGTGTCGACTTGATGGGCTGAATGGCCTGCTTCCACACTGTAGGGATTCTATGACATGGTGAGCCCAGTCTAGAGTGCTGCTGTTCATCCTACCCTACAAACAATGAGTTGTAGAGGATGAGGCGCAGGCTTTAATGAGGTACACAGACGCGCACACACACACACACACATACACACACACACGCACGCACAAGTATGCACACACATGCACAAGCACATGCGCACACACACATGTCTACACACACACACACTCACAGTTATACAGCACAGAAACAGACCCTTCGATCCAACTCATCCATGCCAACCAAGTTTCCCACAGTGACACATGGGAAAAAGAATTTCTTAAAAGTAAAAGTAAAATATTTTTCAGCCCAATGGTATGAGTATGAATGGGTATGATTTAGTGGCCATTACAGAGACATGGTTACAGGATGGTCATGACTGGGAGTTAAATATCCAGGGGTATCAAACTGTTTGGAAGGACAGACAGGAAGGTAAGGGAGGTGATTTTTAAGGATGATATCAGGGCAGTAGTGAGAGATGATATAGGTTCAACTGAACAAAACTTTGAATCGATTTGGGTGGAAATTAGGAATAGCAGGGAGAAGAAGTCACTGATAGGTGTGGTCTGTAGGCCACCAAGTAACGACATCGTGGTGGGGCGGGCAATAAAGATAGAAATAGCTAATGCATGTAAAAATGGTACAGCAATTATCATGGGGGATTTTAATCTACATATCAATTGGTCAAACCAGGTCGGTCATGGCAGCCTTGAGGAGGGGTTCATAGAATACATCCGCGATAATTTCCTTGAACAATATGTAATGGAACCTATGAGGGACCAAGCTATCCTAGATCTAGTCCTGTGTAATAAGACAGGAATAATTAATGATCTCACAGTTAGGGATCCTCTCGGAAGGAATGATGACAGTATGGTCGAATTTAAAATACAGATGGAGAGTGAGAAGGTTAAATCCAGTACCTATGTCCTGTGCTTAAACAAAGGAGACTATGAAGGAATGAGGGAGGAGTTAGCTAAGGTAGAATGGGGGCAAAAACTTTATGGTGGGTCAATTGAGGAACAGTGGAGGACTTTCAAAACGATTTTTTACAGTGCTCAGCAGAAGTATATTCCAGTGATAAGGAAGAACTGTAGGAGAAGAGAGAGCCAGCTATGGATGTCTAAGGAAATAAAGGAAAGTATCAGATTGAAAAAAAACACATACAAAAAAGCAAAGAGTAGTGGGAAACTAGTAGACTGGGAAATCTTTAAAGGTCAACAGAAAGCCACAAAAAAAGTTATAAAGAAAAGTAAGATAGATTATGAGAGTAAACCAGCTCAGAATATAAAAACAGGCAGCAAAAGTTTCTATAAATATGTAAATCGTAAAAGAGTGGCGAAGGTAAACTTTGGTCCTTTAGAGGATGAGAAGGCCAATTTAATAACTGGGAATGAGGAAATAGCCGAGACATTAAACAGTTATTTCGTGTTGGTCTTCACAGTGGAAGACACAAATAACATTCCGAAAACTAATGGCAAGAAGGTTATAGCAGGTGAGGACCTAGAAACTATCATTATCACTAAGGAGGCAGTGCTGGGCAAGCTAATGGGGCTAAAGGTAGAGAAGTCTCCTGGCCCTGATGAAATGCATCCCAGGGTACTAAAAGAGGTGATGGGGGAAATAGCAAATGCACTAGTAATTATTTACCAAAATTCACTGGACTCTGGGGTGGTTCCTGCAGATTGGAAAACAGCCAACGTGATGCCACTGTTTAAAAAAGGAAGTAGACAAAAAGTAGGTAACTATAGGCCAGTTAGCTTAACTTTGGTAGTGGGGAAAATGCTTGAATCTATCATTAAGGAAGAAATAGCAAGACATCTGGATATAAATTGTCCCATTGGGAACACTCAGCATGGGTTCACGAAGGGTAGGTCATGTTTAACTAATTTGGTGGAATTCTTTGAGGACAGTTCTTGCATGGTGGACAATGGGAAACCTGTGGATGTGGTGTATCTGGATTTCCAGAAGGCATTTGACAAGGTGCCACACCAAAGGCTGCTACATAAGATAAAGTTACACGGTATTATAGGTAATGTATTGGCATGTATAGAGGATTGGTTGACCAGTAGAAAGCAAAGAGTAGGAGTAAATGGGTGTTTTTCTGCTTGGCGGTCAGTGGCTAGTGGTGTGCCTCAGGGATCAGTGTTGGGACCTCAACTGTTTACAATTTACATAGATGATTTGGAGTTGGGGACTAAGTGTGGTATATCAAAATTTGCAGATGACACTAAGGTGAGTGGTAGAGCAAACTGTGCAGAAGACACTGAAAGTCTGCAGAGGGATATAGATAGTCTAAGTGAGTGGGCAAAGGTCTGGCAGATGGAGTACGATGTGATAAGTGTGAGGTCATCCATTTTGGTAGGAATAACAGGAAAATGGATTATGTTTTAAATGATAAAAAAAATTGCAGCACGCTGCTGTGCAGAGGGACTTGGGTGTCCTTGTGCATGAATCGCTAAAAGTAGGATTGCAGGTGCAGCAGGTAATTAAAAAGGCAAATGGAATTTTGTCTGCCATTGCTCGAGGGATGGAGTTTAAAAATAGGGAGGCTACGCTGCAGCTGTATAGGGTCCTGGTGAGGCCACACCTGGAGTACTGTGTGCAGTTTTGGTCTCCTTACTTGAGAAGAGATATACTAGCACCAGAGCGGGTGCAGAGGAGATTCACTCGGTTGATTCCAGAGTTAAGAGGGTTGGATTATGAGGAGAGACTGAGTAGACTGGGATTATACTCATTGGAATTCAGAAGAATGAGGGGAGATCTTATAGAAACATATAAGGTTATGAAGGGAATAGATAAGGTGGAGGCAGGGAGGTTGTTTCCGCTAGCAGGTGAAACTAGGACTAGAGGGCATTGCCTCAAAATAAAGGGAAGCAGATGTAGGACTGAGGTCAGGAGGAACTTCTTCACCCAAAGGATTGTGAATCTGTGGAATTCCCTGCCCAGTGAAGCAGTTGAAGCTACCTCACTGAATGTTTTTAAGGCAAGGCTAGATAAATTTTTGAACAGTAAAGGAATTACGGGTTATGGTGAGCGGGCGGGTAAGTGGAGCTGAGCCTCAAAGATTAGCCATGATCTTATTAAATGGCTGGGCAGGCTCGAGGGGCCAGATGGCCTACTCCTGCTCCTAGTTCTTATGTTCTTTATGTTCTTATGTTCTTTACCTCAACAGTAATGTACTTTTCCACATCCCAAATACTGCCATCAATTCTGTAATTGATTAACCATAGAGCTCAATGTTTTCCAAATACTTCCCTTAACTTCTCCAGATCTGCGTAAGCTGGAAAATATCACTCCAAACATTCTCCACAAATCTTCTCCAGAGGCATTCTTCATTTTGGAGAGAGATGCTGTTCCATGCTAGTTGGTCTTTGAAAAATGGTTCTATTGTGCACTTCTGAACCCTTGCTTCAGGCAGATCAGAAACAAGTTTGATCCTGGCATCAGTCTGTTAATAAACAATGTGGTGACACTACAGCCAGATTCGAGACTCAGCTGTATCTGCCTCTGACTTCAAACTCATCAAAACCTAGTTCTGGGAGAAACCTTATATCCACTGGGAAATAGAACTCCAATCTAATCTCACCTTCGTCAACTAAAAAGGAATGAGCAAGTTCAGCCACATTACATACCTGTACTCAAAAATATCCAGAAAGGCACCTTCACTATTCTTATGGTCTCAGTCAAAAGCGATGTGAATTAATCCTCATATGTTTCAGTTATTCCTAATTGTAAACAAGGATCCTAACCCAAAACATCGGCTCTGCTGTTCCTCTGATGCTGCCTGGCCTGCTGTGTTCCTCCAGCCCCACACTGTGTTATTTCTGACTCCAGCATCGGCAGTTCTCACTATCTCTATTTCCTTTCCTTTTTGGATTTTCTCTTCCTGGTATGCTTGTGTGCAGCTATTTTGTTACAAAAATTGTCCCCTGGGTTTGAATGCAAAAACAAACTATAATTTTGGTTTGAAAGATTGCTGCAGGCCCTTCAAAAGTTGAACTTCATAAACTGAAGGTTTGGAGATGTGACACAACCTAGCCTATTTCAGAAGGGAGATAAAAAAAAATCTTTTGAAAAGCTCTGCTTACAGGCAGAAGAGGAGAAAATTTAAATATTTTAACACTGTCTCTCTCTCTCTCTCTCTCTCTCCCTTTCCATAATACAGGGCTCCTTGATACAACACTCAGTCAAACAGTATGCTAGTGTCCAGGGCTGTCACTCTCACCTCACCTCTGGATTTCAACTCTTTTGTCCATGTTCGAATCAAGGCTATAATGAGCACAGGAGCTGAGTGGCCCTGGTGGAGCCCAAACAAGGCTTCAGTAAGTAGGATGTTGCTAACTCTAACCTAACCCTAAAAATAACAATAACCCTAACCCTGTTGATGGCATGAATAGAATAAAATCCTTACAGTGTGGAAGCAGGCCACTCAGCCCATCGAGTCCACACCGACCCTCTGATGAGCATCTCATCCAGACCCATCCCTTACCATATCCCTACATTTCCAATGGCTTATCCACCTAACCGATGCATCCCTGGACACTATGGGCAATTTAGAATGGCCAATCCACCTAACCTGCACATCTTTGGACTTTGGGAGGAAACTGGAGCACCCAACAGAAACCCATACAGACACAGGGAGAATGTGCAAACTCCACAGAGATAGTTGCCCGAGGGTGGAACAAAACCCAGGTCCCTGGTGTTATGAGGCAGCACTGCTAACCATTGAATAAATGATGCCACCGTGCCAACCCAACCTTCCATCAGTTTACTGATTTTTGAAAGTAGACCGCTGAGGCAGTAATTGGCAGGATTGGATTTGTACTGCTTTTTGTACACAAGGCATACATGGGCAAATCTCCAGTTATTGGGAAGATGCTAGTGTTGTAGCTGCACTGGAGCAATTTGTCTCGGGACGCAGATAGTTCTGAAGCACCAGTCTTCAATTCAGCTGCTGGAATGTTGTCAGGGTCCATAGCCCTTTCAGAATCCATTGTTCACAGCCATTTCTTGCTATCACATGGAGTGAATCAAATTGGTTGAAGAATTAGATCTGAGATTGTAGGGACATCAGTAGGCGGCTAAGATGAATCACTTGACGTAGGTGCAAATTCTTCAGACTTGTCTTCTGCGTTGATGTGCTTTACTGAACAGTCATTGAGGACATTGATCTTCTTCCTCGAGTGAATTGTTCAACTGCCCACCACCATTCACAACTCAATTTGCTGTGGGATCACTTAGCCTGATTGATCACAGGCTGATCCTGCTGTTTGGCATGCAAACAGTCCTGTCTTGTAACATGATTAACCTCATTTTTAGGTATGCCCAATGCTTGCCCTCCTGCACTCTCCATTGAACCAGAGTTGATCCCGTGGCTTGATGATAATGGTAGATTAGGGGATAGGCCAGGTTACAGATTGTGGTTCAATACAATTCTCCTGCTGATGTCCCACCTCTAGTTGCTAATTGAGTTGCTAGATCTGTTCAACCTAAAGTGAAAGTAGTGTCATGCTAGATGGTGGAGAGTGTCCCTGAAGTGAAGATGAGATTTTGTTTGCACAAGGACTGTGTCGGGGACACTCCTAACAATACTGTCAATAAGAGGTGGATTCACTGCAGATAAAGCTGGTGGGCAGCCGTGCCAACTGCTGAGCCACAGTTCCACCCTTGAAAGGAGGATTTCACAAGTTCAGAGCCCTGAGACATTACTGTGGGTGTAGGCTGAGTGCCCTGAGCTCACAATTACTGAGCTTTACAAGATGGCTATGTTTTTAAACATGTCCTTTTCGAGTTGAAGTTAAAAACGGAAAGTTTCGAAAAGGGAGATGGTGAAAGCCTGATAAACACCTCAGTTCTAAGAAGTAGGCTGTGATCTCAGGTTGCCATGGAGAGAGAGAGAGAGAAATAAAAAACCAAATAGAAATGACTTAATCTGAAACCTATCTTTTCTTCAGCTTGAAGGATTTATTGTCTTCCTTGGTTGCGACTACTTTCAGACAGGGAACGCCTCCGCCATTGTGGGTTCCCTCTCAGACACTTGAAGCAAAACTGAAAAGCAGAGATATCAGGGCCTTCTGTGGGCCAATGTCGGATGCCCCTTTCACGTGCAAGCTTCCCGTCTCAGTGGCTGCTCGACAGTGTCTCAATGGCACTATGTCTAACTGAGGGCTCATTCAGTGTCCACCCATTCCGTGCTACAGAGCAACGCACTCTGAGGCTCTTCAGTTGGTGTGTCTGCTGGAGGATCAATACCCAGAGGCCTGTTCTACACTGGGGCCTGGGGTTCCTGACCTCCTGCCGAGCCATTGAACCTACTCTGACGCTGGATCCAAACTTGGAGCTGACCGGGAGAGGACACCTGCACCCACGCCTGCATAGTCCAGGCTCCCTTCAGCAATAGGGGAGGTGCATAACAGTATGCGTCCAGAAGCTGGCGTGCACAAATCCACGAGGAAAGGCCTCATCGCCCTCGTCTACGAGTTCAGAAGGCGGTGGGGGTGTGGAATTAGAAACTGGTGACCAATCTCATTGCTGAAGGCAGACTACAAAATCCTGTCTAAGCTCATTTCCAAACCAAATCATGTCTGCTCTGGGATCAGTGATTCACCCCGACCAAATCTGTGCTATACCGGGCAGGACGATCTCTGAGAGTTTTGTGATACTCAGTGTTATGATCAGCTAAGTGCAGGATAGAGTGGGGGATGGACACCTGACTCATCAGCCTGGACCAGGAGCAGGCCTCTGAAGGGATATTGAACATATATATGTGGGATGCGCTCTCCAAAAATAGGCTTTGGGGAGGGAATTCACATCCGGATCCAACTGGATCTACACCGACGTTGCTAGTGCAGTCTCAAGCAATGAGTTTCCCGATCCAGCATTAGGCAGGGCTGCCCACTCTCTCCTGCCTTGTCTGTATGCTGTATCGAGCCCTTTGCCGGGTCCATCAGGAAGTAAGTGAGCCTGAGAGGGGTGACATTCCAGGCAGCAGGGGCCTGCAGATCAAAGCCTCCCTGTACATGGATGATGTTGCCATTTTCTGCTTAGATCCACTGTCAGTGCACAGACTCATGAGCATCTGCAACCAGTTCGAACTGGCCTCAGGAGCCGAGGTAAATCAAGGCCAGAGTGAGGCCATGTTCTTCAGGGACTGGGCCGGCTGATCCTTTATCCCCTTCACTGTCAGGACAGATTACCTGAAGGTGCTGGGCATATGGTTCAGAGGGGCCGGGGCATGCACAATATCTTGGGAGGAAAGCATCACCATGGTGAGGCAGAAACTAGGCAGATGGGAGCACCGCTCCCTCTCTATTGCAGGTAAAAACCTGGTTATCGGGTGTGAGGCACTCTCTCTCTGTTGTTGTATGTGGCACAGCTCTGGCCCATTCCTGGAGACTACACCACTGAAGTCACCTGAGACATCTTCTACTTCATTTGGAGGTCCAAGATAGAATGGGTCTGAAGGGACACCACATATAAAGTGCTAGACAAGGGGGGAAAGAAATAACGTCAGGAAATCCTGCTCAATGATTTGGAAGGCTTTGTAAATCACCAAAAGGCCTGTTAATGTTAGTTCCATTGTTTTAAGCTTGAGGGTCTGGTTCTTGGTTCCCCTTCTTTGTTTACTTGATAAGTTATGCCTATGGCAGGGTGTATCCTTCACACTATGCTAATGTATTTAGCACCTATTTGCTGTTTGTGTCTGGTGTCTGGGTTTTGTGACATTAGAGTTTTACTTGGCCAATGTACCCAGCATCCCTTGCTGTCTGTGTTTTGGCAGCCAGGAGGCTGCTGCATTTAGCTGTCAAACACATCTCTGAGGGGAATCCTCTGTGAAACTCAGGGTTAAGAAAGTTGTCCCCAGTGTGGAAAGATAGGACACCCGCGGGCAAGACAGTGGTGCAGAGGTGCTGTCACGAGATCAGTAATCCAGGGACCAGTGTTCAAACCCCAAAGCAGCTCTTGAAATTCAAACTAGCTTAATCAATAACTCGAAATGAAAGCCAATTTAATCTGTGAGATGCGTACAGGGGACAGCTTTGTATTGATTTGGGGAAATTACAGGTGTGTGAAAGGGAAGGATCTGTTAGGAAATCATCACTGACAGATGTAAAAACACAACTAGTTCTTTATGGAGGGAAGTCTGCTGTCCTTACCAGCTTGGCCTATATGTGATTTCAGATCCACAGCAATGTGGTTGGCTCTGAAAGGGGCCTGCAAGCCATTCAAAGATACCAGATCAGAAATCATAGTCCACCAAGTTATAGTCCAACAGGTTTACTTGAAAACACAACCTTTCGGAGCTTCACTCCTTCTTCAGATGTTATGTCACACCTGAATAAAGAGCGAGGCTCCGAAAACTTGTGATTTCAAATAAACCTGTTGGACTATAACCTGGTGTCATGTCATTTCTGACCTTGTCCACCCCAGTCCAACATTGGCATCTCCACATCAAAAATACCAGATGAAGGGCAGTAGTTCCAGACTGTGACTCACCATCACTGTCTCAAGGAAACACTGATCTTGCCAGTGATTCTCAGATCTCATTTTAACCTATGTTCCCACCCCCATAGTGAAAATCAAGCTCAACTTAGCAGAACTGAGAGGGAGAGATAGTAGGAACTGCAGATGCTGGAGAATCTGAGGTAACAAGGTGTAGAGCTGGATGAACACAGCAGGCCAAGCAGCATCAGAGGAGCAGGAAAGCT
>NW_025972745.1:0-300 GCF_021869965.1 Rhincodon typus
CTGAAACATCTCCCTTCTTTTTCCCAAAGACAAATATCACACAAATTGAGATTAAATTTCCACAACATGGTTGGGTGATTGCAAAATGTATTTACGTAAAACATAAATCACCATGAATCATTTAAGAGTTTGTGTCTGTATAAAGTGTCAGTGATGTACTGGAGAGTGGCAACATTAAGCAACACTTTTCATGGTATTTGTAAAAAAAAATGCAATAAAATACATCAATCAGTCAGTCAATCCTGTCAGACTCAAGAGTCTAGGCCCGAAACGTCAGCCTTTCTGCTCCTATGATGCTGC
>NW_025972745.1:400-9503 GCF_021869965.1 Rhincodon typus
CACCTTGTTGTCATCAATTGCAAGACACAGGTCAGGGGTGTGATGGAGTAATTTTTACTTGCCTGAATGAATGCGCTCCAAGAGGGTCAACATCAATCACGACAAAGCAACCCACTTGATTGGCACCATATCTACCACCTTCAACAGTTACTCTCTTCACTACCAAAGTTCAACAGCAGCAGTGTGTACCTTCTACCCTCATGCACTACAGTAACTCACCAAAGATGCTCCATTAGCACCTTCTAAACCCACAACCTCTACTAAATAGAAAGACAAGGTCAGCAGACACAAGGGGACACCACCACTTGCAAGTTCCCCTCCAAGACACTCACCACCCTAACTTGAAAAATATCATCTATCCTTCACCGTAACTGGGTCAAAATCTTGGAATTCCCTCCCTAAACCCAAGGACTGAAGTGGTTCAAGAAGGCAGCTTATACAACCTTATCAAAGGCAATTAGAGATGGACAGTAAATGCTGGCCTACTCAGTGGTGCTGAAACACCATGAATGAACTTAAAAATGTACAAAAGAAAGTTAAGATAATGATTTGGATTTTTCCTAGACACAGGAGATGGAAATGGAAACCAGGAACCTATGAAAATAAGCAAAATATTGCTGGGGCGGCTCACAAACACATCCCAGCCTCTGGAAGATTTCAATGGAATAAGTCCAGTTCCCAGCTCCATAGAAGTGGGCAACCAATCAGAGCAGTTAATGTCCTATTTAGGAACTATTTAGCAATGGTGCCAACATTTTTCTGCCTTCGGAGAAGCCCTCCACTCTGTTCCAAGGCTGCCTGTTTTGTAATTGAGATGCAATTGAGATGCCTTCCAATGGCAGGCTAGGGGTCCATTGAAGCCAAAGGATCCATATTGCTAAGATAGGGCCATGGAGATAAAAGGCCAGGTCCATCACTACTTCTTCAGCAGAGTTCCCTGTCAAGAATCATGGCTGTTCCAGCTTTGGGCCTCTTAGTTTGCTGGCCTCAGAGTAAGCATCAGAGGGTAACTCCAAGTTGAGGTGCCTTCACACTTACTTGACTATGTCAGTAGTATTCATGCTGTTCAATGGGGCTGCTATCCTCAGGAACCTCCTGACATCATTAATAGGTTGGTAACTCAAAGCCACCTGGCAAGGGGGCTACGTCACTGAAGATTGCACAGGTGGATGCACTGGCAACATGGGCAGGCTTGAAACCTCCTCATAAACCTGACATTAGGATCTTGACATCAGCCAGAAAATCCAATCTGATATCTTTTCTGAAGTACAGTAGAAAAATTGAGATCACGATCAATATCAATATTGAAAGCAGACCAAAAAATTCTTCTCCAGAAGGCCCTATGAGTTTTTTTAGGGGCTGAGTTAGTTGACCTCAGCCAGTAGGATTGGAATGTTCACATCTACGTACTTTCCTATTGCACTGGGTGTGAACAGTAATGTGCTCAGCTCTGGTTTTCCACTTCCCACCACTGCCATGATGGAGACACAGCTGAAGGAATGGACCCTGAGGTGCAATGCTAAGGAATGGTGGCTGACACAACATGGGTTAATATCTCCACAAGAGTTGGGAACCTGGGAAGAATAAGCAAAGTCAAATTCCGAAAAAACAATTTGTTGCTCTGTCAGAGATGTCATCTGTAAGATGAAACATTAACTAAAACCACATTTTCCCTAACGTAAAAGATCAAATGGCAATATTTATAGAAGAACAAGCAAGGTTCTTTTAGTGTCATTCTTGTCCACAAAACACAGTGACTGCGCTTCAAAAATACTTCATCACTGACAGCTGTTCTATGCAATCCTGTGAAAGTTACATTTGCTACATAAATGCAATTTCTTTATTTCCTCTGAACAAGGTATGCTATGTTATAGCCAAAAACCACCCAGCAAGGGTACATTAGGAATTGATTTTCCATAGAGCTTTCCCTGTTAGACTTTGAAGAGCTGCTCAAGCCATTGATATGGCAGATTTTGTGTCATTTTCCTGGGATTTTTTTGATTCTTCTATTGAAGATGCAGCAAATAAGCAAGAGAACACCTGTGGAAGTTCATCCCTGCATTTTCCGTATCTTGTTTCCATCATAACTGGATTGTTCGATTGTAATTTTTATACATACATTATGTCTCCTGTCTGTACAACCAAAGGTCACAAAAAGATAATTATGCAAATTGCTTTTGCCTCACATGATTGGAAAAGTAAACAGGATATACTGCAACAGAATGGTTCAAGTTTCTTCTGGGATATATTTAAGTGAACAGTTGATGGCATGATTAGTAAGTTTGCAGATGATACAAAATTAGGAGGTATCGTTGATAGCAAGGAAGGTTATCAAAAATTACAGAGGGATCTTGATCAGATGGAGAAGTTGGCTGAGGATTGGCAAATGCAATTCAATATAGACAAGTGTGAGGTGTTGCACTTGAAAAGTCAAACCAAGGTAGGACTTATACAATAAATGGTAAGGTCCTGAGAAGTGTTGTGGAACAGAGGGACCTAGGAGTACAAATACATAGTTCATTGAAAGTGGTGAACAGGATGATGAAGAAGGCATTTAGCATGCTGGCCTTCATCGGTCGAGGCATTGAGTATAGGAGTTGGGACGTTATGTTACAGTTGTATAAGTCATTGGTGAGGCCACGCTTGGAGCATTGTGTATGGTTTTGGTCGCCCTATTATAGGAAAGGCATAGTTAAACTGGAAAGTGTGCAACGAAGATTTACGAGGATGTTGCCAGGATGAGTAGGCCTGAGTTATAGGGAGAAGTTGGCCAGGATATGACTTCATTCCTTGGAATGTAGGAGAATGAGGGGTGACTTTACTGAGGTGTATAAAATCATGAGGGGCATAGGATGAATGCATATAGTCTTTTTCCCAGGGATAGGGAATTGAAAATGAGAGGGCATAGTTTTAAGATGAGAGGGGAAAGATTTAAGAAAGACGTGAGGGGCAACTTCTTCATGGAGAGAGTGGTACATATATGGAATGGGCTGCCAGAGAAAGTGGTTGAGGCAGGTACAATAGCAACATCTAAAAAAAAACATTTAGGTAGGTACATGGATGGGAAGAGTTTAGAGGAATATGGACCAAATGCAGGCAGTTGGAGCTAGCTGAGTGGGCACCATGGTTAGCATGGAACAGTTTGGGCGAAAGGGCCTGAATCCATGCTGTATTATACTATGACTCTATAACTCTAAATGAAAATAGTTTTGATTAATTATACACCTGATTTAATGATCACATTATCATTTTACAGAGACAGGATCCAGTAGCCTGGAATGAAACGTTCCAAAACATCACAAGGAATGTTCTTCAAATACGTTACAAATTGTTGCCATTTCTCTACACATTGATGTATGAAGCTCATGTTCACGGCAGTACAGTAATTAGACCATTACTTCACGAGTAAGTACACTAACCTAATCCAATGTACACTGATTAAGCATTGCTTAGTATTTCAATCCATTCATGGTATTGTCTTGCTTGATTTTGTTTTGTGTATTAAGGTTTCTTGAAGATAAAAATACATGGGATATTGATCGACAGTTCCTCTGGGGTGGGGCACTGATGATTAGTCCTGTATTGGATGAGGTAGGGATTCATATTTACTTTATTGTACACATACCTATTAGCTATCATTGATCATAAATATAAGTAATATTTCTTAAACATACTCTTGATTTTAGGGGAAAACTTCTGTACGTGCTTATATCCCTGACTGTCGCTGGTATGACTGGTTTACGGTAAGTTATTTCAAATTGTCCTTAAACTTAAGAATATGAAGAAGTAAAATAATATTATTAAGAAAAATATTCAAAAGACGCACTGAGTGAAGAAATTTCAGCTCACCCTTAGTCTGAAATGGGAGACCACTTAATTTTAACTGTGCCTCCCAGATCTCAATGATAGAAAACATCATCTCAGAATCTTATGTTGCAATAAGATCACTTCTCATTCTTCTAAACTCCAATGACTATAGTCTAACATAGTCAACCTTTCCTGTTAAGACCACCCCTTTATTTCAGGAATCAGCTGAGTAAACTTTCTCTCAGTATCTCCAGTGCAAGTATATCCCTTCTTGAGAAAAGAGACCGAAACATTACACGGTATTCTCATGTGGTTTCACCAATACATTTGAAACAGGACATCCTCCTTTTATACTCCACCTCCTTGCAATAACTGGTTTTTCTTTGCTGTCATGAAATTTTGTCCTATAAATCCAAATAATTCCCATCAATTGATACGTTGCCAAATCTTATTGAGATTCTTTACCAATTAATAATTTTGCTTAAACTGCAGTTCAAGTGGGCAGGAGCATTTTGACATCTCCTTCCAGGTTGGGAATGGTTTATGGCTTGTATCTTGCAGTCAGCAGAAACAGTGGAGCATTCAGTGCTGGCTATGTGATAATGTACAACCCGATCTTTTCTGTAGGCTGCAGTGAGAAGTCGCTCTCCTGGCTGCAGCGTGAATCTAACAAGGGAACAAATGTAGATGCATACCAGTGGCACTTTAGATTGCAAGAAAAGTAATGTCTTCTTTGGATATTATAACATACTCCCTGAGGTCTGTGTTCAAATCAATGAAAGGAATAGTTTCTTAACTGTTTGTATTTTTATATTTAGTGTAGTTTTAATCACAGATCTACCTTCACTGTTGCTTCCCTACCCAAATCAAAGCGCCACTCCATCTCCACCCCAATTCCTCAGTTCCTCCCATGTCAGAAACAGCAATTAATGGACGAGAAAACTAAGTGGGATTGAGGAGCTGAAGTGGAGAGGATGTTGTGTGTGTGTGTGTGTGTGTGTGTGTGCGTGAGTGATGGAGGAGGTGGTAGTACTGGGGAAGATAATTGGAGTTGAGTACATAGGGCAGAAACCAAGAAGGGGAGTTTTTTTTTGTTAAAGATTATTTACTTTACCTGCGCATATAGAAAGAGAGGAAAGAGAAATTTACATCTTTCTTCCAATTTCTACCAGCAATACTTTCAAACTAGCTTAGTTTGTGTTATTAGTTCCATTGAATGATGTGGTTATGAACAAAAATATCTACCTTGGAATTACATCACCTCATTTAGACTGATCTTGAGTGGGCTTCTTGCGATAGAATGAGTTTTATATGAATCATGATGATGTTACTGATAAATCTGACCGGTAACAGAGAAAGGTCACCAGTCCAGAATGAGCATTTGAAGATTGAACTCTTAGCGACTACACAAGAGAGTTGTGTTTGGTAGCCTGCTATGTCCAGAAGCAAATAAATAAGTGTTAGAATATATAAGGAGTTGAAAAGCCTTTGTAATAAAGAGCAAGCAGCCTCAAAATTAATAATGTGCAGATACCCACAGCCTGAGATACTCCAGAATAGTATCTCAATGTGTGGGTAGCAGTACTAGCTTAAAGCACAACATAAAGCAATATTGTTGCTGGATCAATAACCCAAGTAATTTTCTGGGGACTTGGGTTCAAATCCAGCCACAGTTGATGTTGGGATTTGATTTTTTGTTAAAAAATCTTGAATTAAATGTCTCATGGGTACTAATGTTTATTAGGAAAGTAAATCCGCTGTTCTTGTTGGTTGATACTTAACTGCCATTTGAAATGACTGAGCAAACCATTTAGTTCTCAGTTTCTTTAACTATAAAAACTTATCAAAAAAGGAATGAAACCAGATGAACCACCTGGCACCTATCTCATCACAGGAAATGATGATGGCAACTTCAGTTTTGTCAACCCTGCAAAGTTCTCTTTACCAACATTGGGGGAGGGGGCATGCGGCAAAATCAGGAGATCTATCACTCAAACCAGTTAAGTAGCTCTCAAAATTGTGCCTTATAAACAAAGTCCCAATCAACACCAACAGCATCCCTGGGTACTCCAGTCCAATAAGCAGGACAACCCTAACAACATTGGTGACATTGAGGTACACAGTAATAAGGGAGTGCCTAGAGAGTCCTCAACATTGATTCTGGAATCCATGAAGTATCATGACATCAGGTCAAACATGAGGAAGAATAGCACCCGCTGATTAATATGTATCTTCCCCTAAGTTACCGTCCTCCCCCGCCTCGCCCTGACAGGCATGCACACACACACACACATGCGCACACGCACACACGTGCATATACACACACACACACTCTCTCTCTCTTTCTCTCTCTCTAACTTGGTGAATAAATATTCTTCCATTTTGAACACCACTTGGAGTAAGCACAGAAGTCAGGTAGAGACTTCAAGGTTCATCAGCAAACACCACTACTGATGAGCTAGTCAACCCCTAGAGGACATAGCTTTTAATGTAAGCTAAAAACTTTAGTTGTTCAACATAGTATTGGATAAGGTCACACAACTCAGAGCCCCTTACAGGGATATAACAATGACCTCCTTAGGAAGCCTCTATGTATCTACAACTTCACATTCTTGTGAACTACATTGCACACAGAGCATTTAATATCCTTTCTAACATGCATGTTCTATGTATGGCTTAGACGTTGATATGCTTTTGGGCATCTTATTGCTTTACTTACTTTCATTTTCAGGGAATTGCATATCTGAATCCTTACTTCTTAGATGCTCACAATACCAGTATATTTACTTTAAATTTTTGTTCCTATTCCTGGTTTTCTCACAAATGCTGCTGTCCTGCATTAAATGATGTCTGCCTCCTCTATTTTATGGACAAGTTTATGCTTAGGTCTCTTACGTGTCAGAAGTAAGATTTGGTTTGTTTAAAATCATTTTATTTGATTCCTTTATTCTGTGCTGGATCCAATCCGAGGGTTGAATGAAATGTGTGCTAATCTGTGCACCACCTAGTCCCGAAGTGTGATCTTGTTAAAAGAACTTAGATCGCTGCAAAATCTTTATGACTTTATCATCAGTATTATGCTGTCATTCGCAGCTTGTGAAATCAAAAAGTTGAAATGGGTTAACGGCAGCAAAGTGGGATGACAGAAAATTAGTGGCTAATTTTACTTAGAGCCAATGTGACATAAGATCACATACAAAGTAAAACAGCCTACCAATTCCCAATCAACCTATTTTACACTGCAAATGTTGAGTAGTTTAACTTGCCCCCGACCTCCCAATGCCTTTTGTGTAGCTACCTGTACATGATTTTTGATTAACATTTCATTGCTAGTTACTTATTTAGGTTCAGTGACATTAAAATGAGTCTGTCTAATTTTACAATACAAGGTTTCTTTATACCAGTCACTCAACTGGAAAGATATTTGTGAATAATGCAAGAACTTAAAAGATATGCCTTGCATGCTGTAACTTGATTTTTTTTTCAAGAAATCAACAGGAAGATCTGATAATAATGGTATTCAGTATAATTCTAATTGGCAACTTGAACAGAGAAACAGCACTCTTTATTAGCAATGCTTGTTTCATGCAGGCCAAAAGCATCCCTAAAAAACGTGAGTGGATTGATATACCAACACCGTTCGATCGCATTAATCTTCATATCAGAGGAGGTTATATTATTCCTTGGCAAGAGCCAGCAAATACTACATATTACAGGTAAATGTACATTTTAAAGTATATTTCAACTAAACTTATTCTTGCATTTTAAAAAATCCAATGGCAAAATGTCTTCCATAGAGATAATTTTCCAACTTTACATTCTTGGCAGAGGTGGCCCAGCAGTAGAAAGTGCATTTTGGGAACCACCAAAATTTTCAATGTGCAATTGCAATGAACAAGAATTGCCAATGATAAACATAGTCTTGTAAAATTATCTTATACATTTCAATTTCAGAAATGCTTGATGGATGCATGAAGGGTGAAGCAGGAATCAAGTCAGTTAAAAAAACTGCAGGAAGATACTGTGTGCAAATGAGTGCATTCAGGCCCTGAGATTTTAAAGCCAGGAAATAGTGGGATAGAAGGGAATAAGTGTAGAAACATATAAAATTAACTACACATTTGGGTAGAATTCTTGCTGTGTTTAGATGCTTCATCCAACATTTTTCAATTCTATGCTAAATATATGAACACGTAGTAAGAAGCTGATTTGTACATGTTGTTAATCTTTAAAGAATATATGATGGAAAATTTCTTTAAAAATCAATCCTAACTAAAGAAATTTTATTTTATAGCCGAAGAAACTTCCTGGGATTAATAGTTGCCTTGGATGATAATCAAGTTGCTCATGGTCAACTTTTCTGGGATGATGGCCAGAGCATTGGTAGGTCAGCTTTAGGCATTTTCACTGCAATTCTTTGTTTTGCCCAGCTATGAAATATATGATGGTGGGCAATACTGTTAAACAGTCATAAAACCTGTGTGGGAATGTAATTCTGTTCAATCCCTTTAGGGGCAATATTGAATCTATTTTGTTACAATTTATTTTCTTTGATCCTGAAGACTGAGTTCTTTTGGAGTTCTGTTCTACACACACAAATACCTTACTAATGGCCTACTTCAGCTGTGTGACTGGACGCTGCAAGGTGGCTCAGTGGTTAGCACTGCTGCCTCACAGTGCCAGGGATCCAGGTTCAATTCCATCCTTAGATGACTATCTGTGTGGAGTTTGCACATTCTCCCCATGTCTGTGCAGGCTTTTTCCAGGTGCTCTGGTTTCCTCCCACAGTCCAAAGATGTACAGGTTTGGATTGGCCATTGGCCTTGGCTGGGATGCTCTTTGGAGAGTTGGTGTGAATTCAATGGGCCAAATGGCCTTTTTCCACACTGTAGCGATTTTATGGTTCTCTATGACACTTATTGCCTGACACCACCCTGCCTCCAACCAAACTGACATCAACATGCATTTATCCGGGTTAGCAGTCAAGTAAAGGAGGGGGGGGTGTCTGATATTCTATTTCTTCTCACTGTACAGATATTGATGATAATTGAAGGATCTACTGCCGCTGTGTTTGATATTCAATGTGTTGCTTTCCATGTTGTCTCCCTGATTTCTGTATTGTGCCATAAACTTCAGAACTAAGCTGTTTAACTTTGCTAATAATACAGTGTGGAGCTGGAGGAACACAGCAGGCCAGGCAGCATCAGAATAGCAGGAAAACTGACGTTTAGTGACGGGACCCTTCTTCAGAAATGTCAGCTTTCCTGCTCCTCTGATGCTGCCTGGCCTGCTGTGT
>NW_025972746.1:0-9503 GCF_021869965.1 Rhincodon typus
TAGAGAGATCATAACAATTTATCAAGGTGATGGTATCAAAACAGGACGGTAAGGAAGATTTTACATATGCAGAATTGTATGGTGGTGTTACATGTAACGCCACATGAACACAAGATCACGGTTGGGGCCGTCTTCATGGGTACAGAACTTCACTACCAGTTCCTGCTCGGCAATTCTGCGTTGTTGTGCATCTCGAAGGCTACCTTGGAGGATGCTTAGCTGGAGGTCAGAGGCCAAATATCCTTGACTGCTGAAATGTTCCCTGACTGGGAGGGAACATTCCGATCTGGCAATTGTTGCGCAGTATCCATTCATCCGTTGTCATACCTTCTGACTTTGTCCACACCAGTCCAATACCGGCACCTTCACATCGTTTATAAATATTACTAACAACAGAGGCCCCAGAACTGTTCTTTGCAGAACACCACTGGTCACAGACCGTCTTAGTCAGAAAAAACACCCCTCCACAACTACCCTCTGTTTTCTATGACCAAGCCATTTCTGTATCCAACTTCCCAACTCAGCAAGGATCTTCTGGATCAACTTACCATGAGAGACTTGTCAAATACTTTAGTAATTCTCCAGTCTTCTGGTTACATCCCCGTCTAAGGAGAATGTGAAGTTTCGGAGTTCGATAATTTCCAACCTTAATTCTGTAATGAAAAGGTTAATAGAAGAGCTACATACTCAGAGCAGTGTGGAATCAGGGTGGGCCTGATGTAGTGATAGAATTGAAGAGAACCATTTGCACTGAATAGAAATATGTGAATTAAAATAGTGTAGTTAATCACAGCAACTGATCAAAACCAGACAGCTCATGACAGGAAGGAAATAATGACGATCTGAATAAAACCAGAAAGTGCTGGAGATATGTAACAGATCTCACAGAGACATACAGTTCATGTTTCAAGTTAAATAAAACTCTTCTTTCGAACTGAAGAAGGGTGGGAATGTGATGGACCCTTACTGCTGAATGAGGGTGGGATGGAAAAGAACTAAAGGGCAGATCTGGAACAGGGTAGATGATAGAGGAGATTAAAAAGATGCCATGGAACAAAATGCAAAGGGATTGGCTATGGTCGTAGTAAAAAAATGGAGCATCCACAGTAACTGTGAATAGCGTAATAATAAGTTCTGTTTAAAAACAAAATAATGAAAGACAAGGTTCAAACTGGCTCTTGACAAGAAAACAGAATTAATGGTCTGAAGTTGTTAAACTCAAATATTGATTTAAGAATTACTAAGTGACCTGTATTCAGGTCAGATTGACTGCCTGAGGTGTAACTGTATGATTTAATCAAAATTATTTTATTTGAAAGTCTCAGTAAAGGTGTTGGATTTAGCGCGAGATTGTGCCAGTTGTAATTCTTAGTTTCTGATTTTAAGGCAGAAAGTACTAAGGCTTTCCTCAGTATCTGCAGATACATCCCATCCTGTCTTGGTAATTTATCAAATTTATGTACAGTCAACCTTTCCAAAACCTCTTTGCAATCAATAATTAACCTACCATTTGTCTCAACAACTTTCTCTTTCATGATGAGTTCAGCAACGTCTCCTCCCTAATTCGCCCATCCTTCCTACTTCCACTCCTTTTACTATGTATATGCCTTTAGAAAATATTTGAATTCCTGTTAGCTTCCACTCCCTACTCATTTTCTCTGTGCCTCTCATTTTATACAGTCAAAGAGTCATATAGGAAACAAACCCTTCAGTCCAACTCATCTGTGCTGACCGGGTTTCCTAAGCTCAACTGGTCTCATTTGCCTGCATTTTGCCCATGTCCCTTTAAATCCTTCCTATCCATGTACTTGTCCAAATGTCTTTTAAACGTCGTAATTTACCCACCTCCACCACTTCCTCTGGGAGATTGTTCCAAATACGCACCACCCTCTGTGTGAAAATGTTGTCCCTTGGGTCTCTTTTAAATGTTTCCCTTCTAACCTTAAACCTATGCCCCTCAAGTTTTGGACTCCCCTAACCTGGGGAAAAGACCTTTGATATTCATTTTATCTATGCCATTCATGATTTATAAACCTCTATAAGATCAATCCTCAGCCTCCTCCACTCCAGGGAAAAAGGGTCCCAGTCTATCCAGCCTTTCCTGATAACTCAAACCTTCTAGCCTTGCTAACATCCTTGCAAATATTTTTGTAACCTTTTCCGTGAAATAATATCCTCCCTGCAGCAGGGTGACCAGAATTGTAGAATTGATTTCTGAAGAAGGGTCTCAACCCGAAACGTCAGCCTTCCTGTTCCTCTGTTGCTGCTTGGCCTGCTGTGTTCATCCAGCTCTACACCTTGTTATCTCAGATTCTCCAGCATCTGCAGTTCCTGCTATCTCTAATCAGGAATGACTTATTTTATCAATAGACAGAAGACACCAGGGAGCAGCATATGCTCCTGCTGATGTGCTGTCTGCTTGAATTGGAGCTGTTTGCCAATAAGCATTTTGAGACAATCAATCTGCAGAAAATGAATGTCTGGTACATTGCGTAATTAAATAGAGCTAAAAGCTCAGAGTGAATACCTAATGTAACTAATCTGCCATAATCAGGAAGCTGACAACTCCTTGTAAAATAATTGGTCATGATACATTTCTTTTCATGTGAGTTTTGTATTCAAAACTGAATCTAGGAACAGTCAACTGATCACTTTATCAGAGCTTTCACCTATCTCTTCTCTTTACTTCCAGAATATTCTGCTAAAGGAATTGGAGAAGTTATCCATCACCGTCATCTTTCACTGGCATGTTGGGATCAGTCAGTGCAATTGACAACTGGCTAGATTTTATTTTATGTTGTGGTGGGAGGAGAGAATAGAAAGGTTTCTTTAGAAGAAGAGAGAAAAACAAGAAGAAGGAACATTACTGAAAAATAATATAAACTCAAAGGGGAGGAAGGATCTTACTGAACTATTCACTATATATAGAAATTCTCTCCACAATGTCTCAAGTAGAAATTATTTTGAGCTAAATAGAATGGATCTGTTTATTTTAAATGTTGCACATTTTAATGTTGGTTTATGCATCTCATTTGGTTATGTACCCTCAAATTTCAATATTGGTACCTTTTCAAACAGCCGCACCCATTGCTATCAAAGCAACTAATAATAATAGAAGCAATACAGAGACAAATTCAGTAAGATATGCATATGACTGTCTTCCTTGGGAGCTGTCAAAATTTAGTCAGTGTTGTTTAATGTAGAAACATAGAAAGTATGAGCAGGAGTACACCATTCACCCCTTTGAGCCTGGTCCACTTTTCAATGTGATCATGGATGACCATCCAACTAAGTTCCCATTTTCTCCCCATTCCCTTTGATCCTTTTAGCCCTGATGACTATACCTAACACCTTCTTGAAAGCATTCAATGTTCTGGCCCCAATCACTTTCTGTGTCAGAGAATGCCACAGACTTCCCACTCTCAGCATGAAGACATTTCTCCTCATCTCAGTCTTAAATGGCCTACGCTGTACCCTTAGATTGTGATCTCTGGTTCTGGACTCCCCAGACATTGGGAACATCCTTCTTACATCCATTCTGTCTAGTCCTGTTAGGACTTTACAGGTTTCTATGAGATCCATCCCCTCATTCTTCTAACATGCGTTTGCTATTGCATGAATGACAATACCAAGCACAGAAACGGAAAATAGTTACCGTGACAATAAATGATAGTGCCAGCAAACAGCATTGACAAGAAATGAACAGTGTTGTATTATTCTCTCTGGAACACCATCAGGAAAAAAGAGCAGATATTAAAGAGGGTTTCTTCCTTATTGTCTCTTTTAATCATAATTTTCAATAGAAACAAAGCACTTGGGAGATTTGCTCATGAATAAGAAAGCATATCTGAGGCTACATTATTTCTCTGCCTTCCTGCAGCAGGCCTAATTTGCATGTTTTTTTCCGTTCTGATCGATACAAAGGAGAAATGAAAGAAAACTGTGTATACAATGTCATAGAAGATAATATAATTTTCCCTTCATCATCCTGGGATACAATGCACGGTGTTAATTATATACATGCAGAATATACAGTAATACGAGTAGACAAGGTAATGTCATGAAAATCAGATCCAATGCTTTGACAACTCTTTTTGTGAATTATCAGAGTTTCTGGCACTTCTTGTGCTGAGTTTTGGAGATGACATTCTGTGATTCAGATCAGTTATAATCATGTCCATTGATTGATGATGACAATTCTGCATTTAAAAGCATGCAACTGCTGACAATTCACAAAGTTCTCAACAATGATTTTAAAATAGCATTCTGTGCTTCATCATTTTATATCCAAATCTATCACCTGGAGTATTTGTCAGCATTAACGAAACTTTCCCAACAAACTGCCAAGATTTCCTATTTATTTTAAATAGTTTCATGGGGCTACTTAGTGAATTAAAATATTCCATGCTATAGGATTGTAAGAAATATAAGTGGCCCACTCAGCCTGCCACCAGTTAAAGTGAGTGTTCTATTCACTAAGTTCCACTTTCTTGCTCTTCCCAATCTCCTTTGATTCCATTAATGTTCAAGTATCAATGAATTGAATCCTGAATAGATTTAATGGCTGCATTGATAGCTCTCTGTGGTGAAGAATTACAAAGATTCACAGTCTCTAAATGGAAAGAATGTTTCCTCATCTCTTCTGAAATGTTCACTCTCAATTTTGTTTTGTTATTCTTTTATGGGATGCAGGTGTTGCTGGCTGGGCAAGCATTTATTGCCCATTCTTAATTGCTCTTAAGAAGGGAGGAGAGCTGCCTTCTTGAACTACTGCAGTCCTTGGGGTATAAGTATGCCCCAGGGCCCTTGATGAGGGGTTTTCAGAATTTTGACCAGTGACAATGAAGGAGAGGTGATACATTTCCAAGTCAGGATGGTCAGTGGCTTGGAGGGGCTGGTGTTCCCATGTGTCTGCTGTCCTTGTCCTTCTGATTAGTAGAGGTTACAGTTTGGAAGGTTTGTCAAGATAGGCTTGGTGAGTTACTGAGATTATGCCCCTATTTCTTGATTGTCTAGCTAGGTGAAAGAGCTTCTGTTGAGTTTAAAATAAGTTTACACAGTTGAGCAAGGTCACCACTCCTTCTATAGGCCCATTTAGGCCCATTTACTTGAATTTCACTTCACACAACAGCTCTCTCATTTCAGAAGTCAATCTAATCATCCTTCATTTCACCCTGTCTGAAGCTAGGATAGCATATGCGATTAAGTTGGACATCAAAAGATAACAGTAATTAGAAGATACCAACCATATTTTGGCCTTTCATCTTAACTCTTGGTTTATTGGGGCAAGAGGCTCTTACTCGAAAGAGATGGATTACATCTCGACAAGACTGGGACCAATTTTCTAATGTGACAGTTCTATTTTTGTTCAATTGCATGGTTGGAGAGGATATAAACTGAATTGGCAAGGGGATGGGAACCAAAATCTAGAAGAAGAAAAAAAAAATATGGTGCACAAAGGAGTGAGAATGTTGAATATTTTCAGGGCAGACTAATTAGGACTGTGGGGAATGCAAGGGCAGATTTAAAACACACATGTATGTGAATACATAATGCTAACATAATAATATTTGCAAGCCACAAGCACCATTACCTATTTGGAAATATGATACAGTAGTAGTCATATCAATGTTGTTTAAAAATGGTGAGAACTGAACTTTTAATATTTAACAATTAGAAGTGTTTGGAAAGGGTTGTGAAGTTTGAGTCAGACTAGGGCAGTCATTCCGATTCAGGAAGACATTGTAGTGTTGGAAAGAGGAGATGTCCTTAAGAGGGCAAGGGCATGGTCCCTTTGCTTCAAGTTGAGAATCACAGAAACTGTAATCTCACTATTTAGGATAATCTACAAGCCTCCAAACAGTGGGAGAGATAGAGTAGCAAATCAGCAGGAAAATCACTGAGATATGCAATAACTACAGAATGGTGCAACTGGAGGATTTTAATGACCCATTTCTTGATTGAATTCACATTTTAGAAAAGGAAGAGTGATAGAGGAATTTCTGAATCATGTTCTGTAGAAATTCCTTGACTACTGTGTTCTTAGTTTGAAGAAGCATGTGGAGTGCTGGATCATGTGCTGGAACACAGTGAGCCAATTGGTTCTTTGGAAAATATTTGGGTAAGAGAGAGATTGTCAGGTAAAATAATGATTCATGGAGAGGAACAAGAAACAGTCTAAAGTAAATCTCGTAAACTGGAAGTGGATTAACTTTAATGGGGGAGAGTTGAGGATCTTGCCAGGATGAAATGGAACTAAAGACTGACAGGGAAATCTGCAATGAGACAATGATCTATAAGGAGTAGACATGTTTCCCATGCTGTCAACCGTAAAGCTTGGTTTTCAGTTATGGGTTTTAGTTATTTCCTTGAAATGTGGTATGATCTGCATAAAATTTAGCATCATCTCAAGTTACAAAATTCGCCTTCACAAACAACAGTAAAACTACCATAGTCAAAAAATAACTTCACAACATGTTTTTACTGTGATGACAAACTAGGCCAGTCAAGCAGCTCTAGAATTGCAAAGTCAATAGTTGTAGAAATAATTCAAGTCAATTGTTAAGTAAGAGCAACATGTTTTGAAGCGTCATTTTAGGCTCAAATTATTAGCTCTGTTTCTCTCTCCACAGACGCTGCCAGACTGTCGTGTTTCTTCTTTATTAACCAATATCTTGTTTAATCAAATATCTTGTGTGTCCAGGGCCACAGTGTAGTAAAGTTGTAACATTATAAATGTTTGATATTAAAAAGCTTCACTGTTACACCAGTAACTATAAATGTGGGGCTGTATATAAGGGTTTGAGTGACATGGGCTATGATGTGATTTGTAACAGACTCCTGCTACCTATTATGCTTTTGACAATTGGTGAATTTCTCAATGAACAGTGGTGAGTTGCCAGATAAGGGAGATTATTAATTGATAAGCACTTGTTAATGGCCCAAAATTGCCTCATTAATATCCAGTTTTCTATCTTATTGAAAGTACTGAATAAGCTCGACATCGAGAAATCAGACATCTGGTTACTCCAAACAATCCTCATGTTGAACACCTGTCAGGGCACACTCCATTGGCACCAGCCACACACAGATATTGGAATTTGCCCTGCATCAGCATCTATGAACCTTCAGAATCCTACAGTACAGAAGAGGCCCTGCATCTCATTGAATCTGTACCACCACAACTTTCTTAATTGTCCCACTTTCCAGCAGTGAGTCCATCGACTTGAGTTTTAACCTTCATGTCACATCTCCGCTCCACTTAGAGGACACTCTACCCTTCAATGCTGCCCCTCGGGCTGTCCTGCTAACTCTCACTGTAACGCTGCAGCAAGGACACTGTGTGCTCAGGGACACACTCCCAGCTCAGGGACTACACCAGGCTGTATCTCCATGATCTTCCCTCAGTGTCAGAGCCCTCACTCACCCTGAGCCAACCCTGATTCTCACAGCATCCCTGCCTGGCCTTGTCTCTTTGTGCTATGCCCCCTCAGCCAGAGATACCAGGCCCACAGTGCTGCTGCACTTGCCCTGCTGTTTAGCACAGACACAAAGCCAGGAAGCTTGTCCTGGTTGTCAGCAGGCCCCAGTCAAGGGGAATAGCCATCGCTCAGGGGGTTCCTGCACTGTAAGTCAGGGGCAGCCTCAGGTACCAGTCCAGGGGCTTGGACACAGTCAGTCAGCTGCTCGGGACAGTTAGAGTCAGGATGCTCTCCTCGTAAGGAGTGAGGAGCTGAAAGTCAGGCAGGTCACCCCCGTCTGGACTCTTTCTGCCCCAGTAGGAGAGAGATGTGGATACAAAAAGATACAAAAAGAAACGGATTTCAATAAAACCAGACAGGGTTAAATTTGAGATGGAGATTAAATCTGAGATACACAGCCTCTTTAAGATACTTCATTGATTAAATCAACTTTTTAAAGCCAGATAATGATCCACCTCCACATTCCACCTCTAATAAAATCAGATGTCTCACAGGTTGCAGTGTGTTGGACTTGGGCTTGAGGTTTTTAAACAATTTAATATCTCTCCTCATCTTAATCTATGAGTCTTCGGAGTTTTCTGATTTCTCATTGTTCAGTAACATCAGAGAATGGGTCTTGTAATATTCCCCTCATGCATGATGTCTCCTAGAAAGAGCTGTAATAAGTGAAATGAATCCTATTTAAAATTTAGAAGAGAATTCAATGTATTGTTGGTACCACATAAGATGATATATGAAGGCTAAACTGTGAGTGAATGATAGATTTATGACATTGTAATGCAATCTAGTGTTTTGATAAAGTCAGAAATTGGAGAATCAATCAAACAGAATCCTGAGCCTATGTTGTCAATATCATGCAAGTGAATTTCTGTAGCTTGCATTTCCACTGCTAAGTGCAGTTTTATTTTGTCATATTTGACATTCAAGTATTCAGTTTGCTGAGTACTAACCGTTGGCTCTCTATCTACCTGTGACTTTGTAGTGTGCACTTGAACATCATGCTTCATTTGGTAAATAATATAAACAGATCAAACTCTATTTCATTGAAGGAATACTGCTTTGAGACCTTTGAAAGTCTTGTTTAATGTCTGCATGCAGCCATATGTTCTTTGTTCTTAGTTAAATTTTCCTTTCCATATATTAAAACAGCAGGAAATCAAAGAGATCCTAAACATTCTATCAGAGCTCTGCACTCATGTATCTTCACAACAAGCCCTCTCTTGACTTGACTCTGTATGATAGTGTAAAATAGGTAATAACAAATCAGCAGGCCATTTTCTATCTCGCTTTATTTTTATCTCTATTGAAATCAACCGGGAACAGAATACAAGAGAGATGTGCAATAGCTTGTCGACTGGTTTACTTCATTGCTCAAAGGCAAAATTACTCATCTTCATTTTCCAGGCATACTTCTTGATGATATTAGGCTTGATCACCCAGACAGAAAAGTAATGTTCAGGAAAGGAAGAAGAAAACAGGTTTCACTGTAAAAAAAAACAACATAGACAATTATTTTTCTTTCTATTTACCTTCTGGTCCGGGGTGCTTATCGCCTCTGAAACTGAAATAATTCATTTGAAAAGTCTACATGCAGGCTGTAATATAAAAGAAGAAATTATTTTATAAATGTTGACTTAATAACAGGGTCACCCAATAGCCATGCTGGCAAAGAACCACCTGTGAATTAGATGATAGTTATCACCTTGATGAATTAACAATGGAAGGCTGGATCTTAGTTTGGCTAAGTGCAAATTTTTTGATAAATTTCCGCTGCAAGACCCAGTGAGATTTTTTTGTTTCTCTTTGCTACATTCACTACCTTCCAGGATATCCCAGAATTGACCAGCATCCCTGTTGTCAGTGCCATCTTTAAAATCCCACTGTGCCCTCGGACAGGCTCTGTCAGTATAGAGCTGCCCTGCACCATTCCTGACATGTACCCCAGACATTGCAGACAGGGGGAAATCACTGCCCCACTTTGAGGGCAGGGACCTGGAGCTCCTGCTGGGTGGGGGGGGTGCA